>NC_041344.1:466277-471277 GCF_004354835.1 Perca flavescens | reverse complement strand
GCATAACATCACATCTATACTCATAGTAACGGTAAAGTACATGGTTTTTACCACAGCCCGTAAGAGGAGATAAAATCACTGCCAGACCGGTGGCTTTTGCCAGAAATGTATCGTTGCAAACAGCTGGCTTTTGGGTAGCTGGTAGCTGGAACGAGGTCGGCACACACACCAGTCTGATGCTAAGGACCTTCTGATGGCTGACCCAGGCAGTGTGAACGCAGCCTTAATCAGACAACCTGCAGCTGCTACCTTTGATATGATAGCCTACATCGGACACTTAAGCTCCATCTATGGAGATAAGGGTCTCTGCTTGCTAACAATCACAGTACAATCAGTGCTTTACAGTTACAGACAGTAAATACATTTATTTTTAATATAGCTTCATTAGTCTGAGTTACCCAAGCTGAATGAGTTTCTTCAGTAGTTCCTGTGTTTTAGGACAGTTTGCCTTGTTATTGTTTCTGCTTTAAACTGAAGACAGAATGAAGGTACATCCTGTGCTTAATGAAATATCACTCATTATTTCAAACTGGAATTTAGTTATTGGTGTCTCTGTCCTTTAAACTGCCGCATATATTGAGATGTCACAACTATTAACTAACGGATAACTGACTTGTTAACTGAAGTATCAAATATGAACAAGATATAAAAAGGCAGATCAAAAGTAATTTTGCCTAAATGGGATTCATGTTCACTGTAAGAATTAGCATTATGAGAGCTAATGTTTAATAACCTAACATGTGACTGTACACTGTAGACAATGTGGGACATAGGCCCTCATTTATCAACCTAACGTAGAAACCAGCGCAGACATGGCAGACAGGCTTCACGCGCGTGATTCGTGAAACGTTCGTATCACACCAATCAGAGCGTAGGAATGGTCGATATTGATAAATGCAGCAGCTGGAAATGATTGTAATTTAAATATCACGCCCCAATATATTCTGGGTTTTGAGACCTCGCTCCTGCAATTTACGAGACGTAATCCGGCTGAGAAGCGGCACTTTTCAGAGGTGGAGATTGAAACCCTGATGTCTCAGGTTCCTTTGCACCAACGCAGAACTATTTGGCAGCCTGGAAACTGGTATTAAAGGCTGTAGAAAGAATGAGGAATGGAAAGAGATCACTGATGGGGTCAATATCGTTGCCGTAGTAAACCGGACTCCGGCTGAAGTTAATTTAATTTATACACCCTTGACATATGTATGCTATAGTCCTAATAGTAATATACAGGCTTATATTGCAATCTCTTAGGCCTACATGGTGTACCTATATTTAAATAAACACACAGTAGCTGAGTTTATGCAGTGTCTTTTATTTAGCTTGTGTTTTTTTCATGAGTCAGAACCAGGCAACATCTGTGAGGGAGAGCGTGTGTCCTCCGTCTCCCCGTCGCCCCCCTTTGGCCCTACGCTCACGCTCAAATTGATGAATGCCGAGCTTTGTGTAGGAATCAGCGTGCGCCTGTCCTACACCTGTTTTAGGTCATACACACGCGTTTCAAAATGAGGGCCATAAAAACCACAAAGTCTTTGTTGCATGAAAACATGTATTCTCAAGTTCAGCCAAAGGCTTCCGTTGTGGGAATTTCTGTTAAACAAGGCTCACAAAGAAGAGTCTTTTGAGATTTAATGTCACGTTTGCAAACTGGCAACAGTCAACATTTGACCATATCTCAAGCAGAGTGTGCCCAGAACTTTGTCATACAGGCAGATTATATTCACTCTATCTAAAAGCCTCCCTGAGTGGGAAATTGAAGCTTATTGTTCCTTAATAAGTCAACCTGCAGGTTCTACTTTTGATATGATAGCCTACATTGGGCACTCAGGCTTGAAGATAATGTTTTCTGCTTGCTCACAATTACAGAATCACTGGAGAAAAACAGGAATAGAAAAAAGTAAGACAATATGAGATTATGTATGCTTAATAGACAGTGTGAAATTGGAGCCTGTATGTTGATTTGAAACCTTTCTTACCTGAAACGTTCCTCTGGAGCTGACTGTTGTTGCTCAGTTGGTCGTATCTGGTCTGCAGCAAAATGACTGAAATATAAGATAAGGTGAACCTTTATTGATCCCCAGAGGAGAAATCTGGTGTTGCAGCGGCACAAGGACAGAAATAAAAAAAAAACTGTTACATAGAGAAAAAAAATAAAACAAATAAGAATTGTATACAAATTTTAACCAATAAAAGAGCAAATAGACTAAATAAATATCTGGTGACAACCACAACAAAATAAAAAATAGACCAACAACACCAAATAATTCTGCTTTAAGCTAAAGACAGAATGAAGTTATATATCCTGTGGTTAATGAAATATCAGTCATTATTTCAAACTGGAATGTAGTTATTTGGTATCTCTGTCCTTTAACCTGTTCTATATGTTGAGATGTTGTAAATAGTAAATAGAGGATCACTGATTTGTTAACTGAAGCATCAAGTGAGAACAAGAACCAAAGCATCCTCTGTTTTAGCGCCTGTCTCTTTAAGAGCCCTCCTGGAAAAGCCCAGCCTGCTCTGATTGGCTTATGAAAAAAAATATGGCGCACATTTGCAAGAGATAGTTGTTAAGTTGTAGGTGGAGCTACTCAGACAGGGGAAGTATATTCTAATGAGCCTGACTGTGACAGAGGAAGGGGAGTCAAATGTGAAGAGCTTGTTGAATCGCATGTTTCCTCATCTAGGCAGCCGTCAAGAAACTAACAGGGTTGTGTTATTTCAAAGTTGGTGGATTAGTAGGCACTCCAAGTACCCAAATGTATATAAGAACTGGAAAAGATTTTCATGATATTTCCCCTTAAAGATATGACAGTTTGTAATAAAAACAAAGTACTCACGGCGAATGAAGAGTCCAGCCAATATCAGAAGATAAAACCCTCCCAGAGTCACTGCAGTAGCTTTGAAACACCTTCTGTTGTTGGCTGCAGGGTTGGTTTGAGTGTGTGGTCCTACAGAGACACAATACATCCACAACATGTTTTATTATGTTTGTCTAAAGTTAAAAATGACATATTACAGCACCAGGACACCTGATAATGACCCAGAGTTAATGGTGACTAATGGTGGATTGATATATTCATTGTGAATTAACACTCAATATATAGTTTTAATAAAGCTACAGAAACTGACATGAACTTCCCCTTTACAACAATCATCATTTCAGACTTACTGGCTCTTTGTGGCCTGAGATCAGCGTGATGCTCTTCATCCTCTAAGATCTTCACCTGACTCTCCTCTTCCTCTCCGCTGTTCTCTTGGACATTTCTGTTATATCTCACATTCAGGCTCAAACGTGGAGCAGCGACAGTATCTGCAGACATCTTGACAAACTAAAAACTGAACTGAACGTATTCTCCGTCTCACTGTCTGTCTTTAAGTTGGTCACTCCTTTAACACAGGAAGTGGCTGCAGCACAAACCAATAAGACAGATCCACACCATTATACATTTGTTACTGTTAGAAGAAAAGTCCCGCTTAACATAAAATATGACTCACAATTAGGCATTCGGTCATTTGGGAATTAGAATTATTAAACCCTGCAGATAAACTTTATAAAAGTATGTTAAAGTAAAGTAAAGCTGTTTCTTCCGGACTGTAAAATTGAGGAAGTAAACATATCTGTCCATAGCTGCATTCACACCTCTCAGAAACAGGAACTGTTGTTGGACCGACACTTATTTTTGTTCTGTCTGTTAGAGGAAGTGAAGTTTAGGTGTGAATTTTAATGTTTGAGTGAAAGAAACAAAACATAAGATAAACCATCTTCCTTACTGACACACAACCAGGGTCTGTGATAATTACCTGAAGTTCAGCTGGATGGAATAAAGAATAAGCTCTGCTACATGCACAGCTAGTAACACACAGAGAGCAGATCATAGATGCATAACAGTGTAGAGGAGCACAGACAAACAGATCTGAGATGAGTGACCAATGTTGCAAGTCTTCCATATGTATGGAAGAGTAGTTAGCTAAAGTATTGTAGTTGTAACTGAACCTAAAATTATTTCTCTTGTGGCTCTTTTTGTCAGTCACAGCTTCAGGTGCATTACCACCACCATCTGGACTGGAGTAGTACTGACTCTGATTTACACGTAGCTCTGGAAAACTGACTGACTGTAATCAGATTAGTGACGTGGTTAACAGAGACTCATAAACAGTATGTGGCAAGGTGTTAAGGAAACATTTGCATCTAAATTTCATCTGGATATGAGAATTGAGAATTGGGAAATATCCTTATCACAGAAAAGCCAACAGTTATCGTTGGGTTTAGAGTAGGGTTGGGCAATGAACTCAGTACTTTTTAGGGTACCAACTGAAAGACGTCGTTAAAACCAAAGACAGATTCATGTTAAATTAAAGTGGTTCCCAACCTTTTTCCTTGGCCCCCCTACAAAGAAAAGCTGAGCCCCCGAAACCTAAGTTGAGGTAACTTTGAGATAGAGCCTTACTTTCTTTTTGATACAGAGGAGTTATCAGCACTGTTATGTTTCTCCGCCATGTTTCATTCATAAAATAGTGATGCCGTGATTTGGCAGGAAAAACGATGATACAACAGAATATAAAGTTTTTATACAGACTTTTGTATACATTATATATTCTAGTGTATTATCATCATTTCTTTAACATGTGCAAATATTATTTTTTTCTCAACCTCAAACCAAATAAAGACTCGCACTTTGACCCCAGGTTGGGAACCACTGCTTTAGAGCACGTGTCCGCCTTCTCTGCATGTTTGACAGAGAGCGAGGCTCAGCTCCGACACACACAGAGCTGTGGTGCAGACGGAGCAAACTACGTCTCCTCTGCAGCTTCAAATCACAGAGAGTCACAGAAATGTGGTTGCAAGTGTGGTTACACTTTTCAAAACTCCACATTTACTGCAATATAATATAATCACGAGCGAAAAGCAGCCGTAGTGCTGTAAACGTTACACTTCCTATGAGACAGACATGTACAATAGTGTTCTCTATGCCCTGGAGACAGACTGACAGGCTGGAGGT
>NC_041344.1:456277-461277 GCF_004354835.1 Perca flavescens | reverse complement strand
ACAACAGCTGAGTGAATTAACTAGTCCGCCTAGCTAGTGATAGCAGGGCAGCATAACATCACATCTATACTCATAGTAACGGTAAAGTACATGGTTTTTACCACAGCCCGTAAGAGGAGATAAAATCACTGCCAGACCGGTGGCTTTTGCCAGAAATGTATCGTTGCAAACAGCTGGCTTTTGGGTAGCTGGTAGCTGGAACGAGGTCGGCACACACACCAGTCTGATGCTAAGGACCTTCTGATGGCTGACCCAGGCAGTGTGAACGCAGCCTTAATCAGACAACCTGCAGCTGCTACCTTTGATATGATAGCCTACATCGGACACTTAAGCTCCATCTATGGAGATAAGGGTCTCTGCTTGCTAACAATCACAGTACAATCAGTGCTTTACAGTTACAGACAGTAAATACATTTATTTTTAATATAGCTTCATTAGTCTGAGTTACCCAAGCTGAATGAGTTTCTTCAGTAGTTCCTGTGTTTTAGGACAGTTTGCCTTGTTATTGTTTCTGCTTTAAACTGAAGACAGAATGAAAATTACATCCTGAAGAAATATCAGAATGAATTTCAAACTGGAATTTAGTTATTGGTGTCTCTGTCCTTTAAACTGTGCAGATGTCAAAACTATTAACTAACGGATAACTGACTTGTTAATTTTATCAAATATGAACAAGATATAAAAGGCAGATCAAAAGTGGGGATTCATGTTCACTGTAAGAATTAGCATTATGAGAGCTAATGTTTAATAACCTAACATGTGACTGTACACTGTAGACAATGTGGGACATAGGCCCTCATTTATCAACCTAACGTAAAACCAGCGCAGACATGGCAGACAGGCTTCACGCGTGATTCGTGAAACGTTCGTATCACACCAATCAGAGCGTAGGAATGGTCGTATATTGATAAATGCAGCGGCTGGAAATGATTGTAATTTAAATATCACGCCCCAATATATTCTGGGTTTTGAGACCTCGCTCCTGCAATTTACGAGACGTAATCCGGCTGAGAAGCGGCACTTTTCGGAGGTGGAGATTGAAACCCTGATGTCTCAGGTTCCTTTGCACCAACGTGTGAACTATTTGGCAGCCTGGAAACTGGTATTAAAGGCTGTAGAAAGAATGAGGAATGGAAAGAGATCACTGATGGGGTCAATATCGTTGCCGTAGTAAACCGGACTCCGGCTGAAGTTAATTTAATTTATACACCCTTGACATATGTATGCTATAGTCCTAATAGTAATATACAGGCTTATATTGCAATCTCTTAGGCCTACATGGTGTACCTATATTTAAATAAACACACAGTAGCTGAGTTTATGCAGTGTCTTTTATTTAGCTTGTGTTTTTTCATGAGTCAGAACCAGGCAACATCTGTGAGGGAGGCGTGTGTCCTCCGTCTCCCCGTCGCCCCCTTTGGCCCTCGCTCACGTTCAAATTGATGAATGCCGAGCTTTGTGTAGGAATCAGCGTCGCCTGTCCTACACCTGTTTTAGGTCATACACACGCGTTTCATAAATGAGGGCCATAAAAACCACAAAGTCTTTGTTGCATGAAAACATGTATTCTCAAGTTCAGCCAAAGGCTTCCGTTGTGGGAATTTCTGTTAAACAAGGCTCACAAAGAAGAGTCTTTTGAGATTTAATGTCACGTTTGCAAACTGGCAACAGTCAACATTTGACCATATCTCAAGCAGAGTGTGCCCAGAACTTTGTCATACAGGCAGATTATATTCACTCTATCTAAAAGCCTCCCTGAGTGGGAAATTGAAGCTTATTGTTCCTTAATAAGTCAACCTGCAGGTTCTACTTTTGATATGATAGCCTACATTGGGCACTCAGGCTTGAAGATAATGTTTTCTGCTTGCTCACAATTACAGAATCACTGGAGAAAAACAGGAATAGAAAAAAGTAAGACAATAATGAGATTATGTATGCTTAATAGACAGTGTGAAATTGGAGCCTGTATGTTGATTTGAAACCTTTCTTACCTGAAACGTTCCTCTGGAGCTGACTGTTGTTGCTCAGTTGGTCGTATCTGGTCTGCAGCAAAATGACTGAAATATAAGATAAGGTGAACCTTTATTGATCCCCAGAGGAGAAATCTGGTGTTGCAGCGGCACAAGGACAGAAATAAAAAAAAAACTGTTACATAGAGAAAAAAAATAAAACAAATAAGAATTGTATACAAATTTTAACCAATAAAAGAGCAAATAGACTAAATAAATATCTGGTGACAACCACAACAAAATAAAAATAGACCAACAACACCAAATAATTCTGCTTTAAGCTAAAGACAGAATGAAGTTATATATCCTGTGGTTAATGAAATATCAGTCATTATTTCAAACTGGAATGTAGTTATTTGGTATCTCTGTCCTTTAACCTGTTCTATATGTTGAGATGTTGTAAATAGTAAATAGAGGATCACTGATTTGTTAACTGAAGCATCAAGTGAGAACAAGAACCAAAGCATCCTCTGTTTTAGCGCCTGTCTCTTTAAGAGCCCTCCTGGAAAAGCCCAGCCTGCTCTGATTGGCTTATGAAAAAAATATGGCGCACATTTGCAAGAGATAGTTGTTAAGTTGTAGGTGGAGCTACTCAGACAGGGGAAGTATATTCTAATGAGCCTGACTGTGACAGAGGAAGGGGAGTCAAATGTGAAGAGCTTGTTGAATCGCATGTTTCCTCATCTAGGCAGCCGTCAAGAAACTAACAGGGTTGTGTTATTTCAAAGTTGGTGGATTAGTAGGCACTCCAAGTACCCAAATGTATATAAGAACTGGAAAAGATTTTCATGATATTTCCCCTTAAAGATATGACAGTTTGTAATAAAAACAAAGTACTCACGGCGAATGAAGAGTCCAGCCAATATCAGAAGATAAAACCCTCCCAGAGTCACTGCAGTAGCTTTGAAACACCTTCTGTTGTTGGCTGCAGGGTTGGTTTGAGTGTGTGGTCCTACAGAGACACAATACATCCACAACATGTTTTATTATGTTTGTCTAAAGTTAAAAATGACATATTACAGCACCAGGACACCTGATAATGACCCAGAGTTAATGGTGACTAATGGTGGATTGATATATTCATTGTGAATTAACACTCAATATATAGTTTTAATAAAGCTACAGAAACTGACATGAACTTCCCCTTTACAACAATCATCATTTCAGACTTACTGGCTCTTTGTGGCCTGAGATCAGCGTGATGCTCTTCATCCTCTAAGATCTTCACCTGACTCTCCTCTTCCTCTCCGCTGTTCTCTTGGACATTTCTGTTATATCTCACATTCAGGCTCAAACGTGGAGCAGCGACAGTATCTGCAGACATCTTGACAAACTAAAAACTGAACTGAACGTATTCTCCGTCTCACTGTCTGTCTTTAAGTTGGTCACTCCTTTAACACAGGAAGTGGCTGCAGCACAAACCAATAAGACAGATCCACACCATTATACATTTGTTACTGTTAGAAGAAAAGTCCCGCTTAACATAAAATATGACTCACAATTAGGCATTCGGTCATTTGGGAATTAGAATTATTAAACCCTGCAGATAAACTTTATAAAAGTATGTTAAAGTAAAGTAAAGCTGTTTCTTCCGGACTGTAAAATTGAGGAAGTAAACATATCTGTCCATAGCTGCATTCACACCTCTCAGAAACAGGAACTGTTGTTGGACCGGACACTTATTTTTGTTCTGTCTGTTAGAGGAAGTGAAGTTTAGGTGTGAATTTTAATGTTTGAGTGAAAGAAACAAAACATAAGATAAACCATCTTCCTTACTGACACACAACCAGGGTCTGTGATAATTACCTGAAGTTCAGCTGGATGGAATAAAGAATAAGCTCTGCTACATGCACAGCTAGTAACACACAGAGAGCAGATCATAGATGCATAACAGTGTAGAGGAGCACAGACAAACAGATCTGAGATGAGTGACCAATGTTGCAAGTCTTCCATATGTATGGAAGAGTAGTTAGCTAAAGTATTGTAGTTGTAACTGAACCTAAAATTATTTCTCTTGTGGCTCTTTTTTGTCAGTCACAGCTTCAGGTGCATTACCACCACCATCTGGACTGGAGTAGTACTGACTCTGATTTACACGTAGCTCTGGAAAACTGACTGACTGTAATCAGATTAGTGACGTGGTTAACAGAGACTCATAAACAGTATGTGGCAAGGTGTTAAGGAAACATTTGCATCTAAATTTCATCTGGATATGAGAATTGAGAATTGGGAAATATCCTTATCACAGAAAAGCCAACAGTTATCGTTGGGTTTAGAGTAGGGTTGGGCAATGAACTCAGTACTTTTTTAGGGTACCAACTGAAAGACGCGTCGTTAAAACCAAAGACAGATTCATGTTAAATCAATCAGTGCCAACTTTTTTTATACAGACTTTTGTATACGGTACTTTAGAGCACGTCACGTAAGTGTGAGTTTCTCCGCCTTCTCTGCATGTTTGACAGAGAGCGAGGCTCAGCTCCGACACACACAGAGCTGTGGTGCAGACGGAGCAAACTACGTCTCCTCTGCAGCTTCAAATCACAGAGAGTCACAGAAATGTGGTTGCAAGTGTGGTTACACTTTTCAAAACTCCACATTTACTGCAATATAATATAATCACGAGCCGAAAAGCAGCCGTAGTGCTGTAAACGTTACACTTCCTATGAGACAGACATGTACAATAGTGTTCTCTATGCCCTGGAGACAGACTGACAGGCTGGAGGTTGTAGAGCAAGGCATCTTTATTTCTACAGCACATTTCAGCAACAAGGCAATTCAAAACGCTTTACATCAAACATTAAAGAGCAATTAAAAACTGTCATGAAAGAGAGAGAATATAAAAACAGGTTAAAATAGAATAAGATACAAATACAAGATCAACTACATAAACCAAGGTAAAGACAACCTGCTAATCCATGTTTTTATTATCTTTTATTATAATAATCCTGTAGGACTACAGAGTAAGTACACATGACTTCTAACCAGATTGTG
>NC_041344.1:443777-451277 GCF_004354835.1 Perca flavescens | reverse complement strand
TAAAGTACATGGTTTTTACCACAGCCCGTAAGAGGAGATAAAATCACTGCCAGACCGGTGGCTTTTGCCAGAAATGTATCGTTGCAAACAGCTGGCTTTTGGGTAGCTGGTAGCTGGAACGAGGTCGGCACACACACCAGTCTGATGCTAAGGACCTTCTGATGGCTGACCCAGGCAGTGTGAACGCAGCCTTAATCAGACAACCTGCAGCTGCTACCTTTGATATGATAGCCTACATCGGACACTTAAGCTCCATCTATGGAGATAAGGGTCTCTGCTTGCTAACAATCACAGTACAATCAGTGCTTTACAGTTACAGACAGTAAATACATTTATTTTTTAATATAGCTTCATTAGTCTGAGTTACCCAAGCTGAATGAGTTTCTTCAGTAGTTCCTGTGTTTTAGGACAGTTTGCCTTGTTATTGTTTCTGCTTTAAACTGAAGACAGAATGAAGGTACATCCTGTGCTTAATGAAATATCACTCATTATTTCAAACTGGAATTTAGTTATTGGTGTCTCTGTCCTTTAACCTGCCGCATATATTGAGATGTCACAACTATTAACTAACGGATAACTGACTTGTTAACTGAAGTATCAAATATGAACAAGATATAAAAAGGCAGATCAAAAGTAATTTTGCCTAAATGGGATTCATGTTCACTGTAAGAATTAGCATTATGAGAGCTTATGTTTAATAACCTAACATGTGACTGTACACTGTAGACAATGTGGGACATAGGCCCTCATTTATCAACCTAACGTAGAAACCAGCGCAGACATGGCAGACAGGCTTCACGCGTGATTCGTGAAACGTTCGTATCACACCAATCAGAGCGTAGGAATGGTCGTATATTGATAAATGCAGCAGCTGGAAATGATTGTAATTTAAATATCACGCCCCAATATATTCTCGGTTTTGAGACCTCGCTCCTGCAATTTACGAGACGTAATCCGGCTGAGAAGCGGCACTTTTCAGAGGTGGAGATTGAAACCCTGATGTCTCAGGTTCCTTTGCACCAACGTGTGAACTATTTGGCAGCCTGGAAACTGGTATTAAAGGCTGTAGAAAGAATGAGGAATGGAAAGAGATCACTGATGGGGTCAATATCGTTACCGTAGTAAACCGGACTCCGGCTGAAGTTAATTTAATTTATACACCCTTGACATATGTATGCTATAGTCCTAATAGTAATATACAGGCTTATATTGCAATCTCTTAGGCCTACATGGTGTACCTATATTTAAATAAACACACAGTAGCTGAGTTTATGCAGTGTCTTTTATTTAGCTTGTGTTCTTTTCATGAGTCAGAACCAGGCAACATCTGTGAGGGAGAGCGTGTGTCCTCCGTCTCCCCGTCGCCCCCTTTGGCCTACGCTCACGTTCAAATTGATGAATGCCGAGCTTTGTGTAGGAATCAGCGTACGCCTGTCCTACACCTGTTTTAGGTCATACACACGTTTCATAAATGAGGGCCATAAAAACCACAAAGTCTTTGTTGCATGAAAACATGTATTCTCAAGTTCAGCCAAAGGCTTCCGTTGTGGGAATTTCTGTTAAACAAGGCTCACAAAGAAGAGTCTTTTGAGATTTAATGTCACGTTTGCAAACTGGCAACAGTCAACATTTGACCATATCTCAAGCAGAGTGTGCCCAGAACTTTGTCATACAGGCAGATTATATTCACTCTATCTAAAAGCCTCCCTGAGTGGGAAATTGAAGCTTATTGTTCCTTAATAAGTCAACCTGCAGGTTCTACTTTTGATATGATAGCCTACATTGGGCACTCAGGCTTGAAGATAATGTTTTCTGCTTGCTCACAATTACAGAATCACTGGAGAAAAACAGGAATAGAAAAAAGTAAGACAATATGAGATTATGTATGCTTAATAGACAGTGTGAAGTTGGATCCTGTATGTTGATTTGAAACCTTTCTTACCTGAAACGTTCCTCTGGAGTTGACTGTAGTTGTTGCTCAGTTGGTCGTATCTGGTCTGCAGCAAAATGACTGAAATATAAGATAAGGTGAACCTTTATTGATCCCCAGAGGAGAAATTAGGACACAAATTAAAAAAAACTGTTACATAGAGAAAGGTACAAAATAAAACAAATAAGAATTGTATACAAATTTTAACCAATAAAAGAGCAAATAGACTAAATAAATATCTGGTGACAACCACAACAAAATAAAAAATAGACCAACAACACCAAATAATTCTGCTTTAAGCTAAAGACAGAATGAAGTTATATATCCTGTGGTTAATGAAATATCAGTCATTATTTCAAACTGGAATGTAGTTATTTGGTGTCTCTGTCCTTTAACCTGTTCTATATGTTGAGATGTTGTAAATAGTAAATAGAGGATCACTGATTTGTTAACTGAAGTATCAAGTGAGAACAAGAACCAAAGCATCCTCTGTTTTAGCGCCTGTCTCTTTAAGAGCTGCTTTACTTCTTCCTGTAATTGACTCATGTTGTCTTGAGAAAAGCAGCAATAGATAAAAAGTAAGACAATATACTACTAGACAATAGATAATTTATGCTTATTACATGGTTCGGTTGAATCCGGTGGCATTCTGCAGTTGGCTAATTCTTTATAAAAGACCGTTGCTAAGAGAAACAGACCGTTGCCATGCATAGCGCAGCGTTGGCATCGATCTACTGAAATAATTTCAGGTAATTTATCAGCTGTGGCAAAAAGTGGAGCAAGATTCTGTCCCCAGGCAGCAGATCTGGTCATATTTTATATACAGTCTGCATGATAGCTTTGCAGTAACTTCAGCTGCAGGGACAATAATGTTAATTTGTTACATTGCAACATCATGTTTACAGGTGGGTCAACTGCAGCAGCTGTGCAAAAAGGAAACAAGATGACAACCGCCAACATAAATATTCCGACATAAATGGAAATGTTCAGTTTAATGTGAATTATAAGGACCACGAGAGCAGCCTTGATAGCTAACTTAACAACCTCTCCGCTAATGTTGTGTCAACCTGAAGTGATTGAAACAACAGCTGGGTGAATTAACTAGTCCGCCTAGCTAGCGATAGCAGGGCAGCATAACATCACATCTATACTCATAGTAACGGTAAAGTACATGGTTTTTACCACAGCCCGTAAGAGGAGATAAAATCACTGCCAGACCGGTGGCTTTTGCCAGAAATGTATCGTTGCAAACAGCTGGCTTTTGGGTAGCTGGTAGCTGGAACGAGGTCGGCACACACACCAGTCTGATGCTAAGGACCTTCTGATGGCTGACCCAGGCAGTGTGAACGCAGCCTTAATCAGACAACCTGCAGCTGCTACCTTTGATATGATAGCCTACATCGGACACTTAAGCTCCATCTATGGAGATAAGGGTCTCTGCTTGCTAACAATCACAGTACACTCAGTGCTTTACAGTTACAGACAGTAAATATATATTTTTAATACAGCTTCATTAATTACCCAAGCTGAATGAGTTTCTTCACAAGTTCCTATGTTTTAGTACAATTTGCCTTCTTATTGTTTCCAGTATTTCCATGCTGAATGGTGGTATAAAGGAAATGTCCTTGTAGTCAAATGTAGTTGCTAAAGCTTCAGCTGAATGTTAACACAGAATGAAGACTGTGGATTTTGTCCTCCTATTTCCATCCATCCGTCCATTAGATTCCTGTTAGGAAGGGATCGCTTTATAGGCGATTATGGACAGTAGGAATGATTACATCAACCAATAACTATTTCAGCATACACAAATGGCATGTCAGTAAAAACCTGAACCTATCCTGCAAATCTTGAAGCTGATTTGAATACACCATTGTGTACTGGTTCAGTATTTGGTGCTTAGTAGTTGTGAAGTGTATTTTATCTTACAGTTTACAGATAAGAGGATGATTCCAGTCATCATAAGAAAGCAGAGCACTGCCAGATAGAGCACTGCAGCCCTGAGAGTCTTCCTTTGGACAGCCGGAGGAGGCCTCTCAGTGTCTGGTCCTAAAGTGGCAAAGCACACAGAGAGCAAGGTTCATTACAGAGAAACATGTATCTTTGTTATCATAGTTCCTATTATTCCCCTGCTACTTTTACTCAGTAGCTTCATTGCTTTAAACTGTAGTTGAGTGTGTCAGACACATTTTAGGTTACTTTTCCACCTGAGCAATTTGGTCCATTTTAACCAAACCCTGGAGCGTATTGTGGGATAGTCACACCCCTGGCAGCATGGTGGCCCAATGGTTAGCACTGTGGCCTCACAGCATGTTCTCCCCATGTTTGCGTGGTTTTCCTCCAGTTGCTCCGGCTCCACCATCAAAAAACATGTACTAGGTTCTCCAGTCAGTGCCCTTGATCAAGGCACTGGCTCAGATCTGGAGTTGGTCTCCGGGCACTGTAAATGGCTGCCCACTGCTCCCTTGAGGGATGGGTTAAATGCAGAGAATGGATTTCGCTACATTTATGTGTATGTGACAATAAAATACCTTTACCTTATAGTCCGGTTCATTTGGGGTGGTGTTAAAGCTCATTCAAACTATGGTGCGGACGAAAACACTTGAAAACCGAGTTCTTGGTTCGCTTCAGTGCAATAGAGTTCAGTTTACGTGACAAAGCGATCCGACCCAAAAACAGGAAGTGAGCCAACTGCATTTACTAACCTGCAATTTCAACCTTGCAGACATTTTACGTACTTATATGATTCAAAGGCAGCTGTCTGTCATCAGCTCATATTGTTAGCCGTCTTCTAAAATATTAGAAACACCAAAGCAAACCCAGAAAAGACGTTATAAATTTGGTGTTGCACCAATATTTTTTAGCCCAAAAGTGTCGGCGAATTTCACTCGGATATTCTGCGATTGTTTCGACTGCGTGACATCTGTTTACAATGTTTGGTGTTTGTCAAAGTGCAGTGTGAAGGCAAAACGAACCATTATGAAAAATACACAATGCTGCAACTTATAAAGTCTAACAAACTATACGCCCTGAAACAATCATTGATCCACTCTAATGTAAACCAATTATTATATTAAAGTAGAACAAATATGTACTCGTAAAATGTTGATTTATAAAGGAACATTGAATTGCAGAACTGACTCACAACTAAAATAAAAACTATGGTGACTTTGCTTCCGCTCTCTCTTCAGTCTCTCTTTCTCGTTCTTAATTTGGCTCTGCATTGCTAATGATATTCAACAGACCTCGTCATGCTGCACTTCCCTTTTTCATGTCTTTACCGGAGTTGATGCTTCCTCAGATCTCAGAAATGACACTAGTCAGTTAAATGTAACCATAACCAAACACAACAAAGCATCCCAACACTTGAAAAACAGTCCTCTACCTAGAAGGCTCTTATAATTTTAGCAGAAAATAATAAAACTGAAGGAACAAGCTGCAAAACACAAGGTTTTCATACTGTACATCTATAGAGACAAACATAGATGGGCGGCAATTACTTTAGATTTGAAAGCTGAGAGTAACAAACTAAACTGAGAGCAAACATAGTTTACACATCAGTCCAACATAACTTGAATAGACACCCAAAAACAACCAGATCAGCATGAGTATTTGTTATATTGATTTGTCATAATGTGTCACTTACCTCCTCCGTGTGACTGATTATCAGTTTGGTCATCTCCGATATCGTCGTATATTTCCACCTCCCTTTCCTCCCATTCTTTGTCCTTCTGCACATTTTTGTTGTATCTCACCTTCTTTGACTTGTCTGGTTTGGCATAAATATCTTCGGACATCTTGATACTATCAAACCGTAGCTTCACTTCACTTACTGCTTACCGCGCTGTGTAGATCGGTCACTATGCTGCTGGAAAACTTTGGTACAGTATATATTAATTTAGTGATGTCACATCCTCTGCGGATGAACATTAAGGAAGTAGCAGCACATCCCCGCCCTCCCACACACACACACACACAAACACACACACACAACCTTATTACTTATTAAATTGATATATTTGAATAAAAAAAACATAGTAACTCCAATCCGGTGGTTTCCTTAACTTCAGCCAGGACACTGCATTGTCCAATCTTTGGATTTATTTTATGAAACAATACACAAGCTATAAATGCATTTGTGTAAAACTGAAAAGTGTATAAATAGCATTTATTCACAGCTTGGTTAGATGCTTTCACACCCCACACAGCAGTTCAACAGTTTGGCCAAAACAGGAAATGCTTCTTTCTGTTGCCTAAACTGAAATGTCATTATTAATTAAGTTAATATTTGACAATTGATGAATTAAAATGGATATCCTGCTCTGGAACAAGGTATTAGACAATCTGTCTGTCAATCCATGATTCAACAATAACAGACTTCCACTACTGTAGGGCCCAATTCCCTAAAACTTATTGTGGTGACACCCTGATGTTTTCATTACTGCCACCATCAGGCCAAATCTCCCAATGATGCAAAGAAACACTAAAATGTGACCAATTGGTTTGGGGTCTGCCGTGTTGAAGACAGGAGTTTGCATTTTGGCTGTCGCCATCTTGGTATTCTGGAGCCAGAATATTTGGAAAAAAGGGCAAAGCTAGGGAGAATGACGCATCTAAGCCAGTGTTGTGTATGGTTACGATGCTAAGCTAAGCGCTAAAGAGGGAAATGACTTTAACCAACTGATCTGAGTCATCCAGTAGAGTTTTGCTGGCATGTAAACGTTGACCTCAGGGCACTGGCGACATTCATCTGAATGTACGACAGTACAGAAAATCCGCAAACTTTCCCTTAAGTTACCAGGTAATGCTAACACTAGCTAGCTAGATAGCTTGGTTGGCAGAACACGGAACAAGACATTTTTACGGGACCAAAATGTTCCACTTAACTGATGAAGTGAAAACACATAGTGAGAGGGTCAAAGTTTAACAGCAAAAACAGGCTCAGGTCTATTTTAATGTCCACAGTGTTAGCATGGTTAGCATTGCTAAGCTTCTGTCCTGATTGACAGGTCCTAAAGCATCCCCTGCTTTTTTTTTTTTTTTTAATACAGTATGTTAAAGTAAAGCTGTTTCTTCCTGACTGTAAAATTGAGGAAATTAACATATCTGTTTATAGCTGACTGTTATTGGACCAGACATTTATTTTTGTTCGGTCTGTTAGAGGAAATGAAGTTTAGGTATGAATTTTAATGTTTGAGTGAGAGCACACAGAGAGCAGATCATAGATGCATAACAGTGTAGAGGAGCACAGACAAACAGATCTGAGATGAGTGACCAATGTTGCAAGTGTTGTAGTTGTAACTGAACCTAAAATGCACAAGTTATTTCTCTTGTGGCTCTCAGTTACAGCTTCAGGTGCATTACCACCACCATCTGGACTGGAGTAGTACTGACTCTGATTTACACGTAGCTCTGGAAAACTGACTGACTGTAATCAGATTAGTGACGTGGCTAACAGAGACTCATAAACAGTATGTGGCAAGGTGTTAAGGAAACTTTTGAATCTAAATTTCATCTGGATATGAGAATTGAGAATTGGGAAATATCCTTATCACAGAAAAGCCAACAGTTAT
>NC_041344.1:428777-438777 GCF_004354835.1 Perca flavescens | reverse complement strand
ATCTCTTCGCCTCACAATGTTGAAGTTTCTGGCCGAATCAGAACGGAAAAAACGCGAAACAGTTTTCCATTTCCGCACTTGTTATCGCCGCTAGCTTCTCTGCCCAGCTTGCTAAATGCTCGAAGTGGGCGTCATCGTGTACCGAACGACAGGATCTTCTTCTTCTTTTTCTTTTTCTTCTTCTTTTCCTTCTTCTTTTTCTTCTTCTTCTTCATCTTCTTTGTAGTTTATTGGCAGTTGGCAAACCAACTTAAATGTGCATTACCGCCACCAACTGGACTGGAGTGAACGAGCGATAAATGCAGAAAATAAATATACCAAAATACTTTTTTTTTTTTTTTTTTAACGAATATTCGAATGTCAAATTTTCAAATCGAATACCAACCCACCAAACGAATATTCGAATATTCGGGTCAAGCCCTAGTTTAGAGTAGGGTTGGGTACCAAACTCCGTACTTTTTAGGGTACCAACTGAATAACATCGTTAAAACCAAAGACAGATTCATGTTAAATCAATCAGTGACAACTTTCGGTACTTTAGAGCACGTACGTAAGTGTGAGTTTCTCCGCCTTCTCTGCATGTTAGACAGAGAGCGAGGCTCAGCTCCGACACACACAGAGCTGTGGTGCAGACGGAGCAAACTACGTCTCCTCTGCAGCTTCAAATCACAGAGAGTCACAGAAATGTGGTTGCAAGTGTGGTTACACTTTTCAAAACTCCACATTTACTGCAATATAATATAATCACGAGCCGAAAAGCAGCCGTAGTGCTGTAAACGTTACACTTCCTATGAGACAGACATGTACAATAGTGTTCTCTATGCCCTGGAGACAGACTGACAGGCTGGAGGTTGTAGAGCAAGGCATCTTTATTTCTACAGCACATTTCAGCAACAAGGCAATTCAAAACGCTTTACATCAAACATTAAAGAGCAATTAAAAACTGTCATGAAAGAGAGAGAATATAAAAACAGGTTAAAATAGAATAAGATACAAATACAAGATCAACTACAGAAACCAAGGTAAAGACAACCTGCTAATCCATGTTTTTATTATCTTTTATTATAATAATCCTGTAGGACTACAGAGTAAGTCCCCAAAGACTTCTTACCTGATCGTGCAATATGAAGGGCAGAGGAACAATATCTCTGTAATCCAGGTTACTTAGCAACACAGAATAAACAGCTGAGTAAATGTTAAAGAATTGGTCTGATTTGACAAAGCTGATCCCAACACTACACACCTGTCTGTCATCAAAGAGTTCAGAGAATCTTTTTCTCACAGATCCAGTTCTTATTATTAGAATAATATCCTTGTGTCCATTTTCCTTGTTGAATGCAGCATGCAGCATAGTTACCGTCCTGCTGAGGCTGTCCTGCTGCCCAGAACCTGTCAGACAAATAAAATGTTCTTTTATCAAACCGCTGAAACTCCTGATTGTTGTTAGTTTCAAATAAACAGTTGAATTTTACGAAGCCCCGGAGGTGACATGGAGGAAAAAAAAAATAAAACATGACTGGAGACAAACACTTGAAAGTTGAGATCTCGACTTTTCTCTATTTTTTTTCCTCCGTCACTTTTTTTTCTTCTTTTTTTTCCTCCATGTCACCTCTGGGGGCTCCGTAGAATTTCACTTCAAATATTTATATTATCTGTATTTCATAAAATTATTTTACAATAAGCGTGGCGTGAGAGAGGTTCTTAGCGTGTCGCCTTGTATCGGCGCCATGTCCAGGAGTATACTATCGGGGATTATTATGTTGGATATTTTATAATGTTTTTAATACTATTACGTTTTTAAAATTGTTATTATTGACTGGTGCTGAGGGAGTGCTAAGGCACATTGTATTTCATTGCTGTGGTACTTTGTACTAATATGCATATGGCAATAAACTTGAACTTGAAAATTATTTTATAAACTACTTTAAAGGTCCCATGGCATGAAAATGTCACTTTATGAGGTTTTTTTTAACATTAATGAGTTCCCTTAAAAGAGACTTCAGATACAGTATTAGGGGACCACTAAGGTCTATATGAAAGAGACTTCAGATACAGTATTAGAGGACCACTAAGGTCTATATAAAAGAGACTTCAGATACAGTATTAGGGGACCACTAAGGCCTATATAAAAGAGACTTCAGATACAGTATTAGGGGACCACTAAGGCCTATATAAAAGAGACTTCAGATACAGTATTAGGGGACCACTAAGGTCTATATAAAAGAGACTTCAGATACAGTATTAGAGGACCACTAAGGTCTATATAAAAGAGACTTCAGATACAGTATTAGGGGACCACTAAGGTCTATATAAAAGCATCCAAAGAGCACCATGTCATGGGACCTTTAAGATTCAGTTTTGTAAATCAATGTAATCTGTAACACCTAAGGAAATATTGAAACCTTGTTCAGTACTCCAATATCTCCTTTTTCAGTCATTTAAGAGATTTGTACTTACAGGCATCGTCCCAAATAAACAAGGTATTCTGGGTTTTCTGTTCTCTAACACCAAGATGGCGTCCTTTCATTGTGTTCTGCCCCTACTGTCTCTTTTCATAAACTCAGCAGCCTGTCCCATATAGACTTTACATTTTGATTAAATCACACACATGAGACTACAGAAGCTTTTCAGGTCTCTGAAAGTTTGACTAATATTAAATCTTTAGGATTTAAGACTTCAGTATACATTTATAATGGTTACTGGGGGACTTTTAGTTGCAGCTCCTCAGCTGGCCTCTGACACAAATGGGTGTCAAAGCTGACTCTACACCGCGTCTCTCCAGCTTCATGTTAACACGTCATCCATGGGACTGATGCTCATATTTAGTTATGCAGCATTTCCCTGATAAACTATTTATAGATTAATATAAAAGTAATCCCTCTCAATCATCACTTATCACATATAGGTGGTGTCTGTATCTGCATAGACCCTGTCCCCTGTCTGGGTTTTCTCTTCTTATTTTACTGTGTGTAGGAGGTTTCTCTCTCTCTCTCTCTCTCTCTCTCTCTCTCTCTCTCTCTCTCTCTCTCTCTCTCTCTCTCTCTCTCTCTCTCTCTCTCTCTCTCTCTCTCTCTCTCTCTCTCTCTCTCTCTCTCTCTCTCTCTCTCTCTCTCTCTCTCTCTCTCCCTCTCTCTCTCCCTCTCTCTCTCTCTCCCTCCCTCTCTCTCTCTCTCTCTCTCTCTCTCTCTCTCTCTCTCTCTCTCTCTCTCTCTCTCTCTCTCTCTCTCTCTCTCTCTCTCTCTCTCTCTCTCTCTCTCTCTCTCTCTCTCTCTCTCTCTCTCCCCCTCTCTCTCTCTCTCTCTCTCTCCTCCTCTCTCTCCCTCCTCTCTCTCTCTCTCTCTCTCTCTCTCTCTCTCTCTCTCTCTCTCCCTCCCCCTCTCTCTCTCCCTCTCCCCCTCCCTCCCCCTCTCTCTCTCTCTCCCCTCCCTCCCTCCTCTCTCTCTCTCCCTCCCCCTCTCCCCTCTCTCCCTCTCTCTCTCTCTCCCCTCTCTCTCTCTCTCTCTCTCTCTCTCCCTCCCTCCCCTCTCTCTCTCTCTCTCTCCCCCTCCCTCCCTCTCTCTCCCTCTCCCTCCTCCTTCTCTCTCTCTCTCTCTCTCTCTCCCCCCCCCCTCTCTCTCTCTCTCTCTCTCCCTCCTCTCTCTCTCTCCCTCTCCTCTCCCCCTCCCCTCCCTCTCTCTCTCTCTCTCTCTCTCTCTCTCTCTCTCCTCTCCCTCCTCCTCCTCTCTCTCTCTCTCTCCCTCCTCTCTCCCTCCCCTCTCTCTCCCCTCCCTCCCCTCTCTCTCCTCTCCTCTCCCTCTCTCTCTCTCCTCCCTCTCTCTCTCTCCCTCTCTCTCCCTCTCTCTCTCTCCCTCTCTCTCTCTCTCTCTCTCTCTCTCTCTCTCTGAGCCAGGGAGGAGGAGCCAACGTTGAATGCTGTTTACAAACACCAGCTGACAAAATCAGCTTTAACTCAGCATCCTTCTATTCAAAAAATACTTATTTTAGTGACGTACAGTTATACTATACAGACATACTTTGATGGAATTGTGATGGAAACAAAAAACTTTAAAATGTCTCACGTTTCTGTCAGCGGTGATCCGTCCACCCATTCCCATTCCCATCCCTGTCCTGTGTATATTTTCCGTAGACCAATCCAGGACTCTCCATCCTTACTCAGCTCAGTGACAAACTTCTAGAAGTTGATAAGAGACAACAATCATTTCTCTGTTCACAGTTCAGCATTTCTGTTGTAGTAAAGTCATCTTGTGACTTCATCAGCCACAACAAACACAAGAGGGATCCCTCGGTCCACCACACACTGAGGACTGGACCCAACAGCATGACAGTAAACACACATTAGTAATGGAGGAAAGAGAAGAAAGACATTTATACTCAGCAGAGAAACAGAGAACACATGAGGAAGTACACGGTTACTGCTCAAGACAGTTAACATTAATTTTATCAGAATGCATCTTTAAAAGGAAAATAAACATTTCTATGGTTTTCCAAACATTTTAAATTAAATTCTGTTCATATTTAAACATTTCTGTTGAATGTGTTTTTCTCTGAGATCACTCACTCAGAAACAAACACACTCACCTTTTTCCTCTTAAATTGTTTATAACGACCAGATCTGCTCCTCTCTGCCGACAGTCATCTCTGCTTCCAGACCAAGTGTTCAACCCATTAGTTTTGAAGTAACAACTGCTTTTTAATCTCTTCCATCCGTCAGGACACGGCATCTCTTAATGTCAAACACATGTCAAATTAATAAGACTTGTTAATAGTTATAATTAATAGTTGAGTTAAAGATCTTTCTTGCCTCTGCCACGTTTCCCTTTCATGTTTATTCTGTAAATAATTTGTAAATAGTTTCTCTCTGAAATATTTACATCATCAGCAAAAACGTTCAACAGCATTAAACAGTTACAATCAAAAGTAAAGACACAGTCAAGCCATATAATGTTAATTGGTAAAATACAGGAGTTTTCTGTTTTTAATCTTTTCTCACCTTCATTTCTGTTCTTCAGCTGCTTTACTTCTTCCTGTAACTGAATCATGTTTCCTGGTATGTCTTGAGAAAAACAGCAATAGATAAAAGTAAGACAATATACTACTAGACAATAGATCATTTATGCTTATTACATGGTTCGGTTGAATCCGGCGGCATTCTGCAGTTGGCTAATTCTTTATAAAAGACCGTTGCTAAGAGAAACAGACCGTTGCCATGCATAGCGCAGCGTTGGCATCGATCTACTGAAATAATTTCAGGTAATTTATCAGCTGTGGCAAAAAGTGGAGCAAGATTCTGTCCCCCAGGCAGCAGATCTGGTCATATTTTATATACAGTCTGCATGATAGCTTTGCAGTAACTTCAGCTGCAGGGACTATAATGTTAATTTGTTACATTGCAACATCATGTTTACAGGTGGGTCAACTGCAGCAGCTGTGCAAAAAGGAAACGAGATGACAGAAACGTCAACATAAATATTCCGACATAAATGGAAATGTTCAGTTTAATGTGAATTATAAGGACCACGAGAGCAGCCTTGATAGCTAACTTAACAACCTCTCCGCTAATGTGTCAACCTGAAGTGATTGAAACAACAGCTGGGTGAATTAACTAGTCCGCCTAGCTAGCGATAGCAGGGCAGCATAACATCACATCTATACTCATAGTAACGGTAAAGTACATGGTTTTTACCACAGCCCGTAAGAGGAGATAAAATCACTGCCAGACCGGTGGCTTTTGCCAGAAATGTATCGTTGCAAACAGCTGGCTTTTGGGTAGCTGGTAGCTGGAACGAGGTCGGCACACACACACCAGTCTGATGCTAAGGACCTTCTGATGGCTGACCCAGGCAGTGTGAACGCAGCCTTAATCAGACAACCTGCAGCTGCTACCTTTGATATGATAGCCTACATCGGACACTTAAGCTCCATCTATGGAGATAAGGGTCTCTGCTTGCTAACAATCACAGTACAATCAGTGCTTTACAGTTACAGACAGTAAATACATTTATTTTTTAATATAGCTTCATTAGTCTGAGTTACCCAAGCTGAATGAGTTTCTTCAGTAGTTCCTGTGTTTTAGGACAGTTTGCCTTGTTATTGTTTCTGCTTTAAACTGAAGACAGAATGAAGGTACATCCTGTGCTTAATGAAATATCACTCATTATTTCAAACTGGAATTTAGTTATTGGTGTCTCTGTCCTTTAACCTGCCGCATATATTGAGATGTCACAACTATTAACTAACGGATAACTGACTTGTTAACTGAAGTATCAAATATGAACAAGATATAAAAAGGCAGATCAAAAGTAATTTTGCCTAAATGGGATTCATGTTCACTGGAAGAATTAGCATTATGAGAGCTAATGTTTAATAACCTAACATGTGACTGTACACTGTAGACAATGTGGGACATAGGCCCTCATTTATCAACCTAACGTGAAAACCAGCGCAGACATGGCAGACAGGCTTCACGGCGTGATTCGTGAAACGTTCGTATCACACCAATCAGGCGTAGGAATGGTCGTATATTGATAAATGCAGCAGCTGGAAATGATTGTAATTTAAATATCACGCCCCAATATATTCTGGGTTTTGAGACCTCGCTCCTGCAATTTACGAGGCGTAATCCGGCTGAGAAGCGGCGCACTTTTCGGAGGTGGAGATTGAAACCCTGATGTCTCAGGTTCCTTTGCACCAACGTGTGAACTATTTGGCAGCCTGGAAACTGGTATTAAAGGCTGTAGAAAGAATGAGGAATGGAAAGAGATCACTGATGGGGTCAATATCGTTGCAGTAGTAAACCGGACTCCGGCTGAAGTTAATTTAATTTATACACCCTTGACATATGTATGCTATAGTCCTAATAGTAATATACAGGCTTATATTGCAATCTCTTAGGCCTACATGGTGTACCTATATTTAAATAAACACACAGTAGCTGAGTTTATGCAGTGTCTTTTATTTAGCTTGTGTTCTTTTCATGAGTCAGAACCAGGCAACATCTGTGAGGGAGAGCGTGTGTCCTCCGTCTCCCCGTCGCCCCCTTTGGCCTACGCTCACGTTCAAATTGATGAATGCCGAGCTTTGTGTAGGAATCAGCGTACGCCTGTCCTACACCTGTTTTAGGTCATACACACGTTTCATAAATGAGGGCCATAAAAACCACAAAGTCTTTGTTGCATGAAAACATGTATTCTCAAGTTCAGCCAAAGGCTTCCGTTGTAGGGAATTTCTGTTAAACAAGGCTCACAAAGAAGAGTCTTTTGAGATTTAATGTCACGTTTGCAAACTGGCAACAGTCAACATTTGACCATATCTCAAGCAGAGTGTGCCCAGAACTTTGTCATACAGGCAGATTATATTCACTCTATCTAAAAGCCTCCCTGAGTGGGAAATTGAAGCTTATTGTTCCTTAATAAGTCAACCTGCAGGTTCTACTTTTGATATGATAGCCTACATTGGGCACTCAGGCTTGAAGATAATGTTTTCTGCTTGCTCACAATTACAGAATCACTGGAGAAAAACAGGAATAGAAAAAAGTAAGACAATATGAGATTATGTATGCTTAATAGACAGTGTGAAGTTGGATCCTGTATGTTGCTTTGAAACCTTTCTTACCTGAAACGTTCCTCTGGAGCTGACTGTTGCTGCTCAGTTGGTCGTATCTGGTCTGCAGCAAAATGACTGAAATATAAGATAAGGTGAACCTTTATTGATCCCCAGAGGAGAAATCTGGTGTTGCAGACACAGAAATAAAAAAAACTGTTACATAGAGAAAGGTACAAAATAAAACAAATAAGAATTGTATACAAATTTTAACCAATAAAAGAGCAAATAGACTAAATAAATATCTGGTGACAACCACAACAAAATAAAAAATAGACCAACAACACCAAATAATTCTGCTTTAAGCTAAAGACAGAATGAAGTTATATATCCTGTGGTTAATGAAATATCAGTCATTATTTCAAACTGGAATGTAGTTATTTGGTGTCTCTGTCCTTTAACCTGTTCTATATGTTGAGATGTTGTAAATAGTAAATAGAGGATCACTGATTTGTTAACTGAAGTATCAAGTGAGAACAAGAACCAAAGCATCCTCTGTTTTAGCGCCTGTCTCTTTAAGAGCCCTCCTGGAAAAGCCCAGCCTGCTCTGATTGGCTTATGAAAAAAATATGGCGCACATTTGCAAGAGATAGTTGTTAAGCCGTAGGCGGAGCAACTCAGACGGGGGTGGTATATTCTAGTGAGCTTGGCTGTGACAGAGGAAGGGAAGTCAAATGTGAATAGCTTGTTGAATCGCATGTTTCCTCATCTAGGCAGCCATCAAAAACAGTTATGTTATTTCAAAGTTGGTGGATTAGTAGGCAATCCAAATACCCAAATGTATATAACAACTGGAAAAGATTTTCATGATATTTCCCCTTTAAGATATGACAGTTTGTAATAAAACCAAAGTACTCACAGCGAATGAAGAGTCCAGCCAATATCAGAAGATAAAACCCTCCCAGAGTCACTGCAGTAGCTTTGAAACACCTTCTGTTGTTGGCTGCAGGGTTGGTTTGAGTGTGTGGTCCTACGGAGACACAATACATCCACAACATGTTTTATTATGTTTGTTTAAGTTTGAAAATAAGAATGACATATTATTAAAGCACCAGGACACCTGATAATGACCCAGAGTTAATGGTGACTAATGGTGGATTGATATATTCATTGTGAATTAACACTCAATATCTAGTTTTAATAAAGCTACAGAAACTGACATGAACTCCTTTACAACAATCATCATTTCAAACTTACTGGCTCTTTGTGGCCCGAGATCAGCGTGATGCTCTTCATCCTCTAAGATCTCCACCTGACTCTCCTCTTCCTCTCCGCTGTTCTCTTGGACGTTTCTGTTATATCTCACATTCAGGCTCAAACGTGGCGCAGCGACAGTATCTGCAGACATCTTGACAAACTAAAAACTGAACTGAACGTATTCTCTGTCTCACTGTCTTTGAGTTTGTCACTCCTTCAATACAGGAAGTGGCTGCAGCACAAACCAATAAGACAGATCCACACCATTATACATTTGTTACTGTTAGAAGAAAAGTCCCGCTTAACATAAAATATGACTCACAATTAGGCATTCGGTCATTTTTAGTAATAGAATTAAAACCCTGCAGATAAACTTTATAAAAGTATGTTTCTTAAAAAATTAAGCTGTTTCTTCCGGACTGTAAAATTGAGGAAATAAACATATCTGTCCATAGCTGCATTCACACCTCTCAGACACAGGAACTGTTGTTGGACCGGACACTTATTTTTGTTCTGTCTGTTAGAGGAAGTGAAGTTTAGGTGTGAATTTTAATGTTTGAGTGAAAGAAACAAAACATAAGATAAACCATCTTCCTTACTGACACACAACCAGGGTCTGTGATAATTACCTGAAGTTCAGCTGGATGGAATAAAGAATAAACTCTGCTACATGCACAGCTAGTAACACACAGAGAGCAGATCATAGATGCATAACAGTGTAGAGGAGCACAGACAAACAGATCTGAGATGAGTGACCAATGTTGCAAGTCTTCCATATGTATGGAAGAGTAGTTAAACAGCTAAAGTATTGTAGTTGTAACTGAACCTAAAATTATTTCTCTTGTGGCTCTTTTTGTCAGTCACAGCTTCAGGTGCATTACCACCACCATCTGGACTGGAGTAGTACTGACTCTGATTTACACGTAGCTCTGGAAAACTGACTGACTGTAATCAGATTAGTGGCGTGGTTAACAGAGACTCATAAACAGTATGTGGCAAGGTGTTAAAACATTTGCATCTAAATTTCATCTGGATATGAGAATTGAGAGATTTGGAAATATCCTTATCACAGAAAAGCCAACAGTTATCGTTGGGTTTAGAGTAGGGTTGGGCAATGAACTCAGTACTTTTGTAGGGTACCAACTGAAAGAAAACCAAAGACAGATTCATGTTAAATCAATCACCACCAATCTTTAGAGCAGTG
>NC_041344.1:415779-420779 GCF_004354835.1 Perca flavescens | reverse complement strand
TTTCATGTTTATTCTGTAAATAATTTGTAAATAGTTTCTCTCAGGTTTTATATCTCAAGTGACTGTCTCTGAAATATTTACATCATCAGCGAAAAAAGTTCAACAGCATTAACAGTTACAATCAAAAGTGGAAAGACACAGTCAAGCCATATAATGTTAATTGGTAAAAATACAGGAGTTTTCTGTTTTTTAATCTTTTCTCACCTTCAATTCTGTTCTTCAGCTGCTTTACTTCTTCCTGTAATTGAATCATGTTTCCTGGTATGTCTTGAGAAAACAGCAATAGATAAAAAGTAAGACAATATACTACTAGACAATAGATAATTTATGCTTATTACATGGTTCGGTTGAATCCGGCGGCATTCTGCAGTTGGCTAATTCTTTATAAAAGACGCGTTGCTAAGAGAAACAGACCGTTGCCATGCATAGCGCAGTTGCCATAATCGATCTACTGAAATAATTTCAGGTAATTTATCAGCTGTGGCAAAAGTGGAGCAAGATTCTGTCCCCAGGCAGCAGATCTGGTCATATTTTATATACAGTCTGCATGATAGCTTTGCAGTAACTTCAGCTGCAGGGACTATAATGTTAATTTGTTACATTGCAACATCATGTTTACAGGTGGGTCAACTGCAGCAGCTGTGCAAAAGGAAACGATGACAGAAACGTCAACATGAATATTCCGGATGGTCACTTCTCCAAATGGAAATGTTCAGTTTAATGTGAATTATAAGGACCACGAGAGGCCTTGATAGCTAACTTAACAACCTCTCCGCTAATGTGTCAACCTGAAGTGATTGAAACAACAGCTGAGTGAATTAACTAGTCCGCCTAGCTAGTGATAGCAGGGCAGCATAACATCACATCTATACTCATAGTAACGGTAAAGTACATGGTTTTTACCACAGCCCGTAGAGGAGATAAAATCACTGCCAGACCGGTGGCTTTTGCCAGAAATGTATCAAGGTAAACAGCTGGCTTTGGGTAGCTGGTAGCTGGAACGAGGTCGGCACACACACACCAGTCTGATGCTAAGGACCTTCTGATGGCTGACCCAGGCAGTGTGAACGCAGCCTTAATCAGACAACCTGCAGCTGCTACCTTTGATATGATAGCCTACATCGGACACTTAAGCTCCATCTATGGAGATAAAGGTCTCTGCTTGCTAACAATCACAGTACAATCAGTGCTTTACAGTTACAGACAGGAAATACATTTATTTTTTAATATAGCTTCATTAGTCTGAGTTACCCAAGCTGAATGAGTTTCTTCAGTAGTTCCTGTGTTTTAGGACAGTTTGCCTTGTTATTGTTTCTGCTTTAAACTGAAGACAGAATGAAGGTACATCCTGTGCTGTGCAGATCAAAAGTAATTTTGCCTAAATGGGATTCATGTTCACTGTAAGAATTAGCATTATGAGAGCTAATGTTTAATAACCTAACATGTGACTGTACACTGTAGACAATGTGGGACATAGGCCCTCATTTATCAACCTAACGTAGAAACCAGCGCAGACATGGCAGACAGGCTTCACGCGTGATTCGTGAAACGTTCGTATCACACCAATCAGAGCGTAGGAATGGTCGTATATTGATAAATGCAGCGGCTGGAAATGATTGTAATTTAAATATCACGCCCCAATATATTCTGGGTTTTGAGACCTCGCTCCTGCAATTTACGAGACGTAATCCGGCTGAGAAGCGGCACTTTTTCAGAGGTGGAGATTGAAACCCTGATGTCTCAGGTTCCTTTGCACCAACGTGTGAACTATTTGGCAGCCTGGAAACTGGTATTAAAGGCTGTAGAAAGAATGAGGAATGGAAAGAGATCACTGATGGGGTCAATATCGTTGCCGTAGTAAACCCGGACTCCGGCTGAAGTTAATTTAATTTATACACCCTTGACATATGTATGCTATAGTCCTAATAGTAATATACAGGCTTATATTGCAATCTCTTAGGCCTACATGGTGTACCTATATTTAAAATAAACACACAGTAGCTGAGTTTATGCAGTGTCTTTTATTTAGCTTGTGTTTTTTTCATGAGTCAGAACCAGGCAACATCTGTGAGGGAGCGTGTGTCCTCCGTCTCCCGTCCGCCCCTTTGGCCTACGCTCACGTTCAAATTGATGAATGCCGAGCTTTGTGTAGGAATCAGCGTCGCCTGTCCTACACCTGTTTTAGGTCATACACACGTTTCATAAATGAGGGCCATAAAAACCACAAAGTCTTTGTTGCATGAAAACATGTATTCTCAAGTTCAGCCAAAGGCTTCCGTTGTGGGAATTTCTGTTAAACAAGGCTCACAAAGAAGAGTCTTTTGAGATTTAATGTCACGTTTGCAAACTGGCAACAGTCAACATTTGACCATATCTCAAGCAGAGTGTGCCCAGAACTTTGTCATACAGGCAGATTATATTCACTCTATCTAAAAGCCTCCCTGAGTGGGAAATTGAAGCTTATTGTTCCTTAATAAGTCAACCTGCAGGTTCTACTTTTGATATGATAGCCTACATTGGGCACTCAGGCTTGAAGATAATGTTTTCTGCTTGCTCACAATTACAGAATCACTGGAGAAAAACAGGAATAGAAAAAAGTAAGACAATATGAGATTATGTATGCTTAATAGACAGTGTGAAGTTGGATCCTGTATGTTGCTTTGAAACCTTTCTTACCTGAAACGTTCCTCTGGAGCTGACTGTTGCTGCTCAGTTGGTCGTATCTGGTCTGCAGCAAAATGACTGAAATATAAGATAAGGTGAACCTTTATTGATCCCCAGAGGAGAAATCTGGTGTTGCAGCGGCACAAGGACAGAAATAAAAAAAAACTGTTACATAGAGAAAAAAAATAAAACAAATAAGAATTGTATACAAATTTTAACCAATAAAAGAGCAAATAGACTAAATAAATATCTGGTGACAACCACAACAAAATAAAAAATAGACCAACAACACCAAATAATTCTGCTTTAAGCTAAAGACAGAATGAAGTTATATATCCTGTGGTTAATGAAATATCAGTCATTATTTCAAACTGGAATGTAGTTATTTGGTATCTCTGTCCTTTAACCTGTTCTATATGTTGAGATGTTGTAAATAGTAAATAGAGGATCACTGATTTGTTAACTGAAGCATCAAGTGAGAACAAGAACCAAAGCATCCTCTGTTTTAGCGCCTGTCTCTTTAAGAGCCCTCCTGGAAAAGCCCAGCCTGCTCTGATTGGCTTATGAAAAAAATATGGCGCACATTTGCAAGAGATAGTTGTTAAGTTGTAGGTGGAGCTACTCAGACAGGGGAAGTATATTCTAATGAGCCTGACTGTGACAGAGGAAGGGGAGTCAAATGTGAAGAGCTTGTTGAATCGCATGTTTCCTCATCTAGGCAGCCAAAAAACAACTAACAGGGTTGTGTTATTTCAAAGTTGGTGGATTAGTAGGCACTCCAAGTACCCAAATGTATATAAGAACTGGAAAAGATTTTCATGATATTTCCCCTTAAAGATATGACAGTTTGTAATAAAAACAAAGTACTCACGGCGAATGAAGAGTCCAGCCAATATCAGAAGATAAAACCCTCCCAGAGTCACTGCAGTAGCTTTGAAACACCTTCTGTTGTTGGCTGCAGGGTTGGTTTGAGTGTGTGGTCCTACAGAGACACAATACATCCACAACATGTTTTATTATGTTTGTCTAAAGTTAAAAATGACATATTACAGCACCAGGACACCTGATAATGACCCAGAGTTAATGGTGACTAATGGTGGATTGATATATTCATTGTGAATTAACACTCAATATATAGTTTTAATAAAGCTACAGAAACTGACATGAACCTCCCCTTTACAACAATCATCATTTCAGACTTACTGCCTCTTTGTGGCCCGAGATCAGCGTGATGCTCTTCATCCTCTAAGATCTTCACCTGACTCTCCTCTTCCTCTCCGCTGTTCTCTTGGACATTTCTGTTATATCTCACATTCAGGCTCAAACGTGGAGCAGCAACAGTATCTGCAGACATCTTGACAAACTAAAAACTGAACTGAACGTATTCTCCGTCTCACTGTCTGTCTTTAAGTTGGTCACTCCTTTAACACAGGAAGTGGCTGCAGCACAAACCAATAAGACAGATCCACACCATTATACATTTGTTACTGTTAGAAGAAAAGTCCCGCTTAACATAAAATATGACTCACAATTAGGCATTCGGTCATTTGGGAATTAGAATTATTAAACCCTGCAGATAAACTTTATAAAAGTATGTTAAAGTAAAGTAAAGCTGTTTCTTCCGGACTGTAAAATTGAGGGAATAAACATATCTGTCCATAGCTGCATTCACACCTCTCAGAAACAGGAACTGTTGTTGGACCGGACACTTATTTTTGTTCTGTCTGTTAGAGGAAGTGAAGTTTAGGTGTGAATTTTAATGTTTGAGTGAAAGAAACAAAACATAAGATAAACCATCTTCCTTACTGACACACAACCAGGGTCTGTGATAATTACCTGAAGTTCAGCTGGATGGAATAAAGAATAAGCTCTGCTACATGCACAGCTAGTAACACACAGAGAGCAGATCATAGATGTATAACAGTGTAGAGGAGCACAGACAAACAGATCTGAGATGAGTGACCAATGTTGCAAGTCTTCCATATGTATGGAAGAGTAGTTAGCTAAAGTATTGTAGTTGTAACTGAACCTAAAATTATTTCTCTTGTGGCTCTTTTTTGTCAGTCACAGCTTCAGGTGCATTACCACCACCATCTGGACTGGAGTAGTACTGACTCTGATTTACACGTAGCTCTGGAAAACTGACTGACTGTAATCAGATTAGTGACGTGGTTAACAGAGACTCATAAACAGTATGTGGCAAGGTGTTAAGGAAACATTTGCATCTAAATTTCATCTGGATATGAGAATTGAGAATTGGGAAATATCCTTATCACAGAAAAAGCCAACAGTTATCGTTGGGTTTAGAGTAGGGTTGGGCAATGAACTCAGTACTT
>NC_041344.1:385779-410779 GCF_004354835.1 Perca flavescens | reverse complement strand
ATGGTTCGGTTGAATCCGGCGGCATTCTGCAGTTGGCTAATTCTTTATAAAAGACCGTTGCTAAGAGAAACAGACCGTTGCCATGCATAGCGCAGCGTTGGCATCGATCTACTGAAATAATTTCAGGTAATTTATCAGCTGTGGCAAAAAGTGGAGCAAGATTCTGTCCCCCAGGCAGCAGATCTGGTCATATTTTATATACAGTCTGCATGATAGCTTTGCAGTAACTTCAGCTGCAGGGACTATAATGTTAATTTGTTACATTGCAACATCATGTTTACAGGTGGGTCAACTGCAGCAGCTGTGCAAAAAGGAAACAAGATGACAACCGCCAACATAAATATTCCGACATAAATGGAAATGTTCAGTTTAATGTGAATTATAAGGACCACAAGAGCAGCCTTGATAGCTGACTTAACAACCTCTCCGCTAATGTGTCAACCTGAAGTGATTGAAACAACAGCTGGGTGAATTAACTAGTCCGCCTAGCTAGTGATAGCAGGGCAGCATAACATCACATCTATACTCATAGTAACGGTAAAGTACATGGTTTTTACCACAGCCCGTAAGAGGAGATAAAATCACTGCCAGACCGGTGGCTTTTGCCAGAAATGTATCGTTGCAAACAGCTGGCTTTTGGGTAGCTGGTAGCTGGAACGAGGTCGGCACACACACACCAGTCTGATGCTAAGGACCTTCTGATGGCTGACCCAGGCAGTGTGAACGCAGCCTTAATCAGACAACCTGCAGCTGCTACCTTTGATATGATAGCCTACATCGGACACTTAAGCTCCATCTATGGAGATAAGGGTCTCTGCTTGCTAACAATCACAGTACAATCAGTGCTTTACAGTTACAGACAGTAAATACATTTATTTTTTAATATAGCTTCATTAGTCTGAGTTACCCAAGCTGAATGAGTTTCTTCAGTAGTTCCTGTGTTTTAGGACAGTTTGCCTTGTTATTGTTTCTGCTTTAAACTGAAGACAGAATGAAGGTACATCCTGTGCTTAATGAAATATCACTCATTATTTCAAACTGGAATTTAGTTATTGGTGTCTCTGTCCTTTAAACTGCCGCATATATTGAGATGTCACAACTATTAACTAACGGATAACTGACTTGTTAACTGAAGTATCAAATATGAACAAGATATAAAAAGGCAGATCAAAAGTAATTTTGCCTAAATGGGATTCATGTTCACTGTAAGAATTAGCATTATGAGAGCTAATGTTTAATAACCTAACATGTGACTGTACACTGTAGACAATGTGGGACATAGGCCCTCATTTATCAACCTAACGTAGAAACCAGCGCAGACATGGCAGACAGGCTTCACGCGTGATTCGTGAAACGTTCGTATCACACCAATCAGAGCGTAGGAATGGTCGTATATTGATAAATGCAGCGGCTGGAAATGATTGTAATTTAAATATCACGCCCCAATATATTCTGGGTTTTGAGACCTCGCTCCTGCAATTTACGAGACGTAATCCGGCTGAGAAGCGGCACTTTTCGGAGGTGGAGATTGAAACCCTGATGTCTCAGGTTCCTTTGCACCAACGTGTGAACTATTTGGCAGCCTGGAAACTGGTATTAAAGGCTGTAGAAAGAATGAGGAATGGAAAGAGATCACTGATGGGGTCAATATCGTTGCCGTAGTAAACCGGACTCCGGCTGAAGTTAATTTAATTTATACACCCTTGACATATGTATGCTATAGTCCTAATAGTAATATACAGGCTTATATTGCAATCTCTTAGGCCTACATGGTGTACCTATATTTAAATAAACACACAGTAGCTGAGTTTATGCAGTGTCTTTTATTTAGCTTGTGTTCTTTTCATGAGTCAGAACCAGGCAACATCTGTGAGGGAGAGCGTGTGTCCTCCGTCTCCCCGTCGCCCCCTTTGGCCTACGCTCACGTTCAAATTGATGAATGCCGAGCTTTGTGTAGGAATCAGCGTACGCCTGTCCTACACCTGTTTTAGGTCATACACACGTTTCATAAATGAGAGCCATAAAAACCACAAAGTCTTTGTTGCATGAAAACATGTATTCTCAAGTTCAGCCAACGGCTTCCGTTGTGGGAATTTCTGTTAAACAAGGCTCACAAAGAAGAGTCTTTTGAGATTTAATGTCACGTTTGCAAACTGGCAACAGTCAACATTTGACCATATCTCAAGCAGAGTGTGCCCAGAACTTTGTCATACAGGCAGATTATATTCACTCTATCTAAAAGCCTCCCTGAGTGGGAAATTGAAGCTTATTGTTCCTTAATAAGTCAACCTGCAGGTTCTACTTTTGATATGATAGCCTACATTGGGCACTCAGGCTTGAAGATAATGTTTTCTGCTTGCTCACAATTACAGAATCACTGGAGAAAAACAGGAATAGAAAAAGTAAGACAATATGAGATTATGTATGCTTAATAGACAGTGTGAAGTTGGATCCTGTATGTTGATTTGAAACCTTTCTTACCTGAAACGTTCCTCTGGAGTTGACTGTAGTTGTTGCTCAGTTGGTCGTATCTGGTCTGCAGCAAAATGACTGAAATATAAGATAAGGTGAACCTTTATTGATCCCCAGAGGAGAAATTAGGACACAAATTAAAAAAAAAACATAGAGAAAGGTACAAAATAAAACAAATAAGAATTGTATACAAATTTTAACCAATAAAAGAGCAAATAGACTAAATAAATATCTGGTGACAACCACAACAAAATAAAAAATAGACCAACAACACCAAATAATTCTGCTTTAAGCTAAAGACAGAATGAAGTTATATATCCTGTGGTTAATGAAATATCAGTCATTATTTCAAACTGGAATGTAGTTATTTGGTGTCTCTGTCCTTTAACCTGTTCTATATGTTGAGATGTTGTAAATAGTAAATAGAGGATCACTGATTTGTTAACTGAAGTATCAAGTGAGAACAAGAACCAAAGCATCCTCTGTTTTAGCGCCTGTCTCTTTAAGAGCTGCTTTACTTCTTCCTGTAATTGACTCATGTTGTCTTGAGAAAAGCAGCAATAGATAAAAGTAAGACAATATACTACTAGACAATAGATAATTTATGCTTATTACATGGTTCGGTTGAATCCGGTGGCATTCTGCAGTTGGCTAATTCTTTATAAAAGACCGTTGCTAAGAGAAACAGACCGTTGCCATGCATAGCGCAGCGTTGGCATCGATCTACTGAAATAATTTCAGGTAATTTATCAGCTGTGGCAAAAAGTGGAGCAAGATTCTGTCCCCCAGGCAGCAGATCTGGTCATATTTTATATACAGTCTGCATGATAGCTTTGCAGTAACTTCAGCTGCAGGGACAATAATGTTAATTTGTTACATTGCAACATCATGTTTACAGGTGGGTCAACTGCAGCAGCTGTGCAAAAAGGAAACAAGATGACAACCGCCAACATAAATATTCCGACATAAATGGAAATGTTCAGTTTAATGTGAATTATAAGGACCACGAGAGCAGCCTTGATAGCTAACTTAACAACCTCTCCGCTAATGTTGTGTCAACCTGAAGTGATTGAAACAACAGCTGGGTGAATTAACTAGTCCGCCTAGCTAGCGATAGCAGGGCAGCATAACATCACATCTATACTCATAGTAACGGTAAAGTACATGGTTTTTACCACAGCCCGTAAGAGGAGATAAAATCACTGCCAGACCGGTGGCTTTTGCCAGAAATGTATCGTTGCAAACAGCTGGCTTTTGGGTAGCTGGTAGCTGGAACGAGGTCGGCACACACACCAGTCTGATGCTAAGGACCTTCTGATGGCTGACCCAGGCAGTGTGAACGCAGCCTTAATCAGACAACCTGCAGCTGCTACCTTTGATATGATAGCCTACATCGGACACTTAAGCTCCATCTGTGGAGATAAGGGTCTCTGCTTGCTAACAATCACAGTACAATCAGTGCTTTACAGTTACAGACAGTAAATATATATTTTTAATACAGCTTCATTAATTACCCAAGCTGAATGAGTTTCTTCACAAGTTCCTATGTTTTAGTACAATTTGCCTTCTTATTGTTTCCAGTATTTCCATGCTGAATGGTGGTATAAAGGAAATGTCCTTGTAGTCAAATGTAGTTGCTAAAGCTTCAGCTGAATGTTAACACAGAATGAAGACTGTGGATTTTGTCCTCCTATTTCCATCCATCCGTCCATTAGATTCCTGTTAGGAAGGGATCGCTTTATAGGCGATTATGGACAGTAGGAATGATTACATCAACCAATAACTATTTCAGCATACACAAATGGCATGTCAGTAAAAACCTGAACCTATCCTGCAAATCTTGAAGCTGATTTGAATACACCATTGTGTACTGGTTCAGTATTTGGTGCTTAGTAGTTGTGAAGTGTATTTTATCTTACAGTTTACAGATAAGAGGATGATTCCAGTCATCATCAGAAAGCAGAGCACTGCCAGATAGAGCACTGCAGCCCTGAAAGTCTTCCTTTGGACAGCCGGAGGAGGCCTCTCAGTGTCTGGTCCTAAAGTGGCAAAGCACACAGAGAGCAAGGTTCATTACAGAGAAACATGTATCTTTGTTATCATAGTTCCTATTATTCCCCTGCTACTTTTACTCAGTAGCTTCATTGCTTTAAACTGTAGTTGAGTGTGTCAGACACATTTTAGGTTACTTTTCCACCTGAGCAATCTGGTCCATTTTAACCAAACCCTGGAGCGTATTGTGGGATAGTCACACCCCTGGCAGCATGGTGGCCCAATGGTTAGCACTGTGGCCTCACAGCATGTTCTCCCCATGTTTGCGTGGTTTTCCTCCAGTTGCTCCGGCTCCACCATCAAAAAACATGAACTAGGTTCTCCAGTCAGTGCCCTTGATCAAGGCACTGGCTCAGATCTGGAGTTGGTCTCCGGGCACTGTAAATGGCTGCCCACTGCTCCCTTGAGGGATGGGTTAAATGCAGAGAATGGATTTCGCTACATTTATGTGTATGTGACAATAAAATACCTTTACCTTATAGTCCGGTTCATTTGGGGTGGTGTTAAAGCTCATTCAAACTATGGTGCGGACGAAAACACTTGAAAACCGAGTTCTTGGTTCGCTTCAGTGCAATAGAGTTCAGTTTACGTGACAAAGCGATCCGACCCAAAAACAGGAAGTGAGCCAACTGCATTTACTAACCTGCAATTTCAACCTTGCAGACATTTTACGTACTTATATGATTCAAAGGCAGCTGTCTGTCATCAGCTCATATTGTTAGCCGTCTTCTAAAATATTAGAAACACCAAAGCAAACCCAGAAAAGACGTTATAAATTTGGTGTTGCACCAATATTTTTTAGCCCAAAAGTGTCGGCGAATTTCACTCGGATATTCTGCGATTGTTTCGACTGCGTGACATCTGTTTACAATGTTTGGTGTTTGTCAAAGTGCAGTGTGAAGGCAAAACGAACCATTATGAAAAATACACAATGCTGCAACTTATAAAGTCTAACAAACTATACGCCCTGAAACAATCATTGATCCACTCTAATGTAAACCAATTATTATATTAAAGTAGAACAAATATGAACTCGTGAAATGTTGAGTTATAAAGGAACATTGAATTGCAGAACTGACTCACAACTAAAATAAAAACTATGGTGACTTTGCTTCCGCTCTCTCTTCAGTCTCTCTTTCTCGTTCTTAATTTGGCTCTGCATTGCTAATGATATTCAACAGACCTCGTCATGCTGCACTTCCCTTTTTCATGTCTTTACCGGAGTTGATGCTTCCTCAGATCTCAGAAATGACACTAGTCAGTTAAATGTAACCATAACCAAACACAACAAAGCATCCCAACACTTGAAAAACAGTCCTCTACCTAGAAGGCTCTTATAATTTTAGCAGAAAATAATAAAACTGAAGGAACAAGCTGCAAAACACAAGGTTTTCATACTGTACATCTATAGAGACAAACATTGATGGGCGGCAATTACTTTAGATTTGAAAGCTGAGAGTAACAAACTAAACTGAGAGCAAACATAGTTTACACATCAGTCCAACATAACTTGAATAGACACCCAAAAACAACCAGATCAGCATGAGTATTTGTTATATTGATTTGTCATAATGTGTCACTTACCTCCTCCGTGTGACTGATTATCAGTTTGGTCATCTCCGATAGCGTCGTATATTTCCACCTCCCTTTCCTCCCACTCTTCTTTGTCTTTCTGCACATTTCTGTTGTATCTCACCTTCTTTGACTTATCTGGTTTGGCATAAATATCTTCGGACATCTTGAGACAATCAAACCGTAGCTTCACTTCACTTACTGCTTACCACGCTGTGTAGATCGGTCAATATGCTGCTGGAAAACTTTGGTATATATTAATTTAGTGACGTACAGTAACATCCTCTACTGATGCTGCTGCTGCCAGTGTTTCTCAGAAGTAAAGAACATTAAGGAAGTAACAGCACATACCCACCACACACACACGCACACACACACACACACACACACACACACACACACACACGAACACACACACAACCTTATTACTTATTAAATTGATATATTTGAATAAAGCATACTAACTCCAGCTTGGTGGTTTCCTTAACTTCAGCCAGGACACTGCATTGTCCAATCTTTGGATTTATTGTATGAAACAATTTATAAGCTATGCATTTGTGTAAAACTGAAAAGTGTATAAATAGCATTTATTCACAGCTTGGTTAAATGCTTTCACACCTTGCACCCAGCCACACACAGTAGTTCAACAGTTTGGCCAAAACAGGAAATGTGTCTTTCTGTTGCCTAAACTGAAACATTGTCATCATTAATGAAGTTAATATTTGACAATTGATGAATTAAAATGGATATCCTGTTCTGGAACAAGGTATTAGACGATCTGTCTGTCAATCCATGATTCAACAATAACAGACTTCCACTACTGTAGGGCCCAATTCCCTAAAAATGAGTGTGGTGACACCCTGATGTTTACGTTACTGCCACCATCAGGCCAAATCTCCCAATAATGCAAAGAAACACTAAAATGTGACCAATTGACTTGTGGTTTGCCGTTTTGAAGACAGGAGTTTGTATTTCGGCTGTCGCCATCTTGGTATTCTGGAGCCAGAATATTTGGGAAAAAAAGGGCAAAGCTAGGGAGAATGACGCATCTAAGCCAGTGTTGTGTATGGTTACGATGCTAAGCTAAGCGCTAAAGAGGGAAAGTCGCAGACTTCAACCGACTGATCTGAGTCATTCAGTAGAGTTATGCTGCCATGTAAACGTTGACCTCGGTACTGGTGACATTCATCTGAATGTACGACAGTACAGAAAATTCGCAAACTTTCCCTTAAGTTACCAGCTAATGCTAACGCTAGCTAGCTTGCTTGGCAGAACACTGAACAAGACATTTTTAGGGGACCAAAATGTTCCACTTAACTGATGAAGTGAAAACACATAGTGAGAGGGTCAAAGTTTAACAGTAAAAAACAGGTTCAGGTCTACTTTAATGTCCAGAGTGTTAGCATGGTTAGCATTGCTAAGCCTCTGTGCTGATTGGCAGGTCCTAAAGCATCCACTGTTTTATCGTCTATTTTAAAATAAAGGGGACCATAGTTTATAAAATGAACATCATGCTGCGTTGAAGAAGACTTGAAACCAGCGATTGAGACCATAAGGTCATTATGGAAATGTTTACTGTCGTTACAAATAAAGTGAGAAATAGGCTCATTTTCTCATAGACTTCTGTAGAAACAGACTTCATTTTGGAGCCAGTGGACTCGCCCCCTGCTGGAAATTAGAGAGAATGCAGCTTTAAGTCACTTCATCTTTGGCTTCACTTTTATGGGCCTGCAGGTTTTGTCCATTATTTTTTCAGGCTATTATACAAACATGTCATTACAGTTCAACTGTTACATTGTTTCCCACGTGTGGTTGTAGTTGCTGCAGAAAATCAGTTGTAGAAGAAGTAACAGTCCCACAAATCAAGTGAGAAGTAGACTCATTTTCTCATAGACTTCTATAAAAAATGACTTCTATTTTAGACAGACCTTTTTTTTTTTTTTTTGAGCCAGTGGAGTCGCCCCCTGTTGGAAATTTGAGAGAATGCCGGTTTAAGGCACTGTAGCAATGGCAAAGTTGACGCTTGGTCAGTTCGTATGTTTCTTCTTATATTATGGAACACTTTGGCCTTTTTGTACTTCTACATTTTTCATTTTAGAGCAACACAGTACAGTTCATTGTCTCATGTTTGCCTTTATTATGTAGTTTTCTAAGGGAGGGCAACAAGTACCAATGGATAAGAGAAGAAGAAATGTCCTTGTCAAGATTCAAACCCATTACATAAGTTACATATCAGACCTTATAAATATGTTTCTCACAAATCCATCTTTTCAATCCATTATTGGAATGGTTCCATTTTCCGTCCAGATCCATATATGCTTTGGCCCCCTTCACATCCACGGGGTTCGTATTCACGCCTGTCTGCCAAGCCCTGTAGAACAAGCACTATGTCGTTATGGTTAAAAGCCCCCAAAAAAAGATTATTGTTATGACTATGCAGTTATTGTTGTTGGAAACTCATGAAAATAATCCAGGACTGACAGTTGAGGTTTATATTTTGTTTCTTATGTCTTTTAACTAGTATGTAGTTTATGTTAATTTTTTGGTTGTTTTTTCACATTTTGTGCCTGTTTTGAAGAGAGCATCCCACTGGAGGATTAATATGAGCATGTTGCTGCCCCTATGTGGTGGAGCAGTAGACTGCAAGTTCATTATCCTGAGCTGTCAAGAACCAAGATGAGTTCCTTTAACCTCTTTGGCTTTTGATTTTTTAAATATGAGCCAAAATTCAAGGTCAGAATGCTTTGGTGGCACAAAGCATTTAACATTCAGTTCTTCAGAATCAGATTGTGTGCAGAGTGTGGTTATTACAAAGTAAACTTTCAGCCCAACAGCTAAACGCTACACACATCATGTGGCTTTGATACCAACTTAAAACCATGTGTTGAATCGTTTATAGATTATCTTTAAGGAAATGCTCATTTTAAATGAAAATGCTAACATTATTATCGTCTTAATACATTATTATTGGAACTTTCTTGTTTTTTTTGTTCCATTTCATCCAACTATATACTCTTATACAATGACCCCCTATATATCGTAATTAAAAACAAACAAAAAATTTAAATTTCCTCACGTATAAGATAGTTTTGAGTCGTCCACCCATTTCCATTCATGTTTCGACCAATCGTTTGTTGACACTGACTCCAGACCGATCCAGGAAGTTTCAGGTTTATTCAGCTCACTGACGAAATCCTAAATATTTAACAAAAGAGCATACAATTATTTACCTATTCAAACACTAGCATTTCTGTGGTGGTTAATACGTAGTTCATGTTTTGAAGGAAAGAAATAAATAAAGAAATGATGCGATGAGAAGTACATTTATTCTGTCTGGGACAACAATCATTAAGTGTCTTGCTGATGTAAATGTGCCAGATTGCGGTTTCCCATTTACAGTTGATGTATATTGTACAAAAACTTATCCACAACAATTTGTAAAATATCCTACAAACACAAGGTGACTGTCATGCGGAGACAACAGTTAAGTTTAGACACCAAAAGGACTATGATTAGAAAAATCATTGTGGTTTGAATTAAAACACCAGGAGCCAAACATCCCCCCGACCTCCTCCCTACACGGATCTTCCAGCTCTCATACAGCAGCAGTCAACGTGTTGCTGACAGTAATACATTAAATACAGGCGGATTACAGTGCTTTACTTTTTGTAGCTACATGTATATGTACGAATGGAACAGCCTGCACAGAAAAACTTTTCTGTTTTTTCCTTTGATCATCTCAGAAAATATTGCCAAACATACAAATATGTTAACAGACACTCACATATTCGTCTTTGCTGTGTATTATCACCAGATCTGCTCCTCTGTTCTGACAGTCTCTCCTGCTCTCTGTCCAGTTTTTCATCTCAATAGATTTGTAGTAACAACTGCACTGAAATCTCCTCCATCCTGTGTTTTAGTGACAAATCAAATAAGTTAATGACAAATATACTGTATAACACTTATTAGCAGAGCCACACAGAACTGCAGATTAAAAAAAGCGGAAAAAACATTCCTTTTCTGCATCACTGCTGAAAAATGAAGAAAAAAAATGCAGATTCTGTTTGGCTTTGCCTATAATACTTGCTCCTTTTTTAAACATTTCTCACCGTTTGTCTGGTTTGTTGCCTCCTGGCAGAAACTGTTGCTCAGGTTGTTATAACTGGTCTGCAGCTTCTTATAACTGGTCTGCAGGTCCTTATTACTGGTCTGCAGCTGGTCACATTGATTGGCCAGGACAGTGACTCCCACTACCAGCAGGAGGCAGAGTAAACCCAGAACCAGCGCGGCCGCTCTGAAAGGGTTTCTTTGCACAGCTGGAGGATGATTTTGAGTGTGTGCTCCTGCAGAGGCAAAGCACACAGAGAACACATTTTGATTTAGATCAAGCTCATCTGAACAGACAACAACAAACAACGACATTTAAACTCAACTCTCAACTTAACTTTATTAATAAAGTACATTTCATGCAAGCATGCAGCCCAAAGTTCTTCACAGAACAACATTAAAACACATGAAAACAACAAACAAAAACACAAAAAGAGAAGACAAAGAAATGTATTAAAAAAAGCAAGTCTAAAAATGACAACAATAACACAGTAAATGTTAAAAATCCATAAATACAACCAACAGAATAAAGCAAACACCAGGATTAAAAAAATTATATGAAAACAATGATTAACTAATACTATTATACTATTATAAACTAATACTAAAACATTACTCCCAATTAAAAGCCAGATTAAAACGAAAAGTCTTTCATTTACATTTAAAAATTCAGAGAGTTTGCCTTTCTAATATCCCGAGGCAGTGAGTTTTCACAGTCTAGGGGCGTAACAACAGAATGCACTTTACAGGAAACAACCGCAAAACACAAATGTATGTAATAAAAGCAGTGGTGTAGTCTAATGTATTGTAGTGCCTTTATATATGGGCCAGAATCTGCCTTTGGGGGAGGGGAGGCCATATCATAGTGGGTGGGTTTGGGTGTCCACCCCCAGGGTTATTTTGAGCGTCGAAAGACTTCATTTCCTGCATTCAGATACAGGTTTATGCACCAATTTATGGTGGAAATCCCTTTATTTAGCCTATACGAAGAAGAAAAACATCGATGACAATTCAAAATATGTAAAAAACATAATAGAAAGTATGTTGTTGCGTGTCATTGGGCATTTTTAAGTGGGTATATGGAAATCCTGGAGCTTTCTTAGTGGGTATACTGCATATACCTGCATATCACGTAGACTACACCACTGAATAAAATATTAAAGTGTATAATGCCCTCGAGTGAAGTTTGTAAAATGTACATGTTACAGTTGTAAGGCAAACTACTGTACTTATAAATCTTTTGCAGGCATTAGAGCAAATGTTCTTGTAATGAATATTATTATTTCATCAATATAATGACAATCGTTTACACATGTCATTGATAGCTGAGCCCTTGATTTCAATGTACAGTTTCCGTTTTTTTTTATATAATCAGTAATTATTTTTTTTTTTAAATCAGTATTGACTCTGACTTTAAGTATTTAATGGCTCCGTACCTCCGCGCTGTGTCGGAACATGACGGTTTGTGGACGTGTCCAAACTCTCGTAGATGTCGATTACTCTCTCCACTCGCTCTCCTCCGTCCTCTCGGGCTCCTTTGCTGTATTTCACATTCATTGACAAATTTGGCTCTTCGTAAATGTTGGAAGACATTTTAAATGCTGAGACAACTGACGAGTCTCGGCAGCTTTTTCACAATTTCCTGTAGCGGTACACCCTGTTGTATTCCTCTTAACAGCCAGTGCTTTGCTGTAGTTTGTTTTTCAAAATCTTAAATATAACTTTGTACTCTAATCCGATGCTGCTATCGCCTCTGTCTCTCTCTTCAACACCAAGTATTAAGGAAGTAGCAGCAGGAAAACACACTGCCACATTTCTGACGTACGGTAAAACCCCTTAACTACTTGCCCAATAAAAAAAAGTTCTATCTTTGATCTTTTAAAACATAGACGTATGTGAGCTGATGAACTTTTTGATGTGATATGTTATCTGTGGTTTGTCAAATATGCTAGATATGCTAGTTTGCCGATAATCACGTTAAAATGTCAGTGTTGCTGCTGTAGTTTCACCGAAAAGACTACAAAAGACTAAATAAAAAACAGTTTTAAATGATGAAAACAAGCGCCAGGTAATGGATCAAACATTGAACATGAGCAGAGAAATGTTTTTTTTTAAATGTCCTGCCTTATTTCTTATTCTGATCTGCAACACATTACATATTGCACAACATGGCATCCTGTGGCCACATATGCATGGACTAAAATGTTTTTGCTACCTTATGTGACATATTCAGTTATCACTGGAATCATTTCCTCACAGTGATCATTATCATTATGTGTTAAACTCTAGAGGAAATGGAGTCTGAAAAAAATATTCAGACATGGCCACAAGCATGCGCACAAACTGATATCAAAGCTGAACATGATGAAGCTTTATAAACCACACAAAACCACTTCCTTCATCGTGTCAAAGTGCAGAACACATCGTATCCTTCTGTAAAGTTCATTATGTTCTATTCTTAGAGTGTAGTTAGATATTTTCTTTCAGTTCTGTTGAAGATAAATAAAAATGGATACCCATCACTGCTTTTTTTGATAAAATTGCATCATTAGACGAAGTTGCCCTGTTAGTTTTTTCTTTTTGGAGGCTTTTGCGAACACCAGACCACCAGTCTCAGACACACCACTTTGAATGCCATTTTTTTATTTAATTCTTGTCCTGGAAGTCGGTCCAGAGCACCTTCAATAAGTCATAAAAGGTACGGGCAAGCTATGATTGGTTGGGGACCAACGTGTAGTGTTTCAGTGTGGGACTCTGCATCTCCATATTAACATTTAACATATAACATTATTATTAACATTTTTACAATCCATTTTACTGTGCTTTATTTCTATTATATCATTATTATTTTTCAATATCTTTATTATCGCAACTACCTGCCCTTGTTTTATGACAAATGCTGAATTAATGTTGTTTGTCTTATGTTATACGTGGATGTGTGCAATATAGTTTTCTTTTAGACAACGCTGGGAGGGGCACTTGTAATTTTGCTGTATTTATTGTAATGTAATGACAATAAAGGCTTCTTATCTTATCATATGCCTTGAATTTCTGACTCTATAATCTGACACTGTCTTAACAGACATCATTATAGGTTAACAAAGTACCTGGGCTTTCTTGGATGCGTTTAAACTGCGGTTAGGTAGTAAGTCTACATGAGTGTTTTTTTTTACATGACAAGTGGACACCAGTGTCCTCACATCACACATTATAAAGTCTCACATTGCCGGCTCTATCTCCACAGCGCTGTGGAGGAAGGCCTGGCTACACCACAGATACATTCTGGTATAGGAGAAATAAACACTCTGGGTTGTTTGCATTTCTTTAAACCAATCACTATGGTGTTGGGCAGCGCTAAGCTCTGAACGCAGCAACGGTGGCTCTGCTAAATAGTCTCATGAAGCAACTTGTTTTGGTGGAACATTTGCACCCCACAAAGAAAACGCCACATACAATATTAAGTGAAGTTAACTGTTCACACAATACAGTAATATGAGCTATTTAAATGAGCGGACACATTGTTATACCTCATTAGCTCTTACCAGTGTATCTCCGTGTGTACTTCGTCCACAGCAATGCCACCAATCGGTCCCAAAACCTCCCAGTTAGAGAGGAGATGACCTGAACATATTCTTTATAAATCTTTACAATCATTCACCAAAGGAACCAAGCAGGCCTGCCTTGTTGCACGGTCCAAATAACCTTCAAAACTTGATATTTTCAGCGTGTAGCTCGCTAGCTCGAAGTTTGTTGTTGTTTTACGAAGAGAACGGAGTTTGAGAACGGCAACACACGGAGATTAGAAATGCACTTCCGCAGATCCAGACTAGACTATACAAGACTGTCTTTAACACATTCTCTTTCTCTCTCTCTCTTTCTCTCTCTCTACAGGGGCCAACTGGTCCAGTAGGTGATACAGGTGTACCCGGGCCTCAGGGACCCCAAGGACCACAAGGACCCAGTGGACGCTCCATCATAGGACCCCCAGTAAGACAAACACCCACCCAGTTCTCAGTCTCACTATACAGCTCAGGTCCACACCATTGGCAGTAAAACATCAAGACACTACTTCCACTCTAATATTGACTCAAACTTTCTCCATTTATTTGTAAAGGTTATTATTTTGAATGTTAATTTTCATGGTGACATATTGCGGATACAATTCATATTGTATGTGTTATGAAAAAGTACCGTAATTTTTTTTTCACCATTGCAACTATGATATTTAGTACATTTCATTTTATATTAACGATATGCATACTGTCAGAAAAGTAAAGTATATTTTTGATCGGCAGGGTGCTCCAGGAGAGAGAGGACAGAAAGGTGAAGCTGGACAACAAGGAACACAGGTAAGAAAAAACTAAGACAACAGAAACATCGCTGCACGTGACGCTAGTTAACACTACACTTGACAGCAGGTTAGCCTACCGTTAGCTAGTAGCTGGATCAAACACAGTTAAAATACTGACAGCTAACGTTAAGCGGTGTAAAGTGTGACTGTATTTTACTGTAGAGGATCCCAACACCGGGACGTTAATAGTCTGCAGATGCAGTTGTCGGAAAAAACAACACTAAAACTGGTAGATGGACGATTTTGAGTGTGGGACCAGAGGTTGTGCACCACTGCCATTTTTTTTTTTGAAAACTGTAAGCAATGGACGAGTTTGAGGGCAACGTGATGCCAGGACTCTGAGTGACTGCAAGTCTCTCTTGTAACCTTACTGGGTTAAGATGAGTTCTTTGATGGTGAATGAAAGGCTCGATCCCACCAAGTAGGTCATCCAATCAAATCGAAACATTGGCGTCAATGCTGCTGCCAGTTCTGCCGTTGTTTACCTTTTTCTTCTTCTTCTAGTCCGTAGAAATAGCAAAGTCGGTAGCCTTTCCTCATTAGCGACACCTCTGTTCATAGAGAGTTCAAAGAAGACTGCAACTAGTGTCATGACCACCACGCGTGAGCATAAATACTTACGGTGCTCCCATGACGTCACATTTGCATGCGACAGGTCAGCTGTGGTGAGTATACCGGACGCCTTAGCCTCATGGTGCATTCAAAGTTATTGTTAAATACCCTTTTCCCATCCAGTGGTTGTTTTTGTCGTACTTTTTAAAAAAGTATTTGTTCAGGCACCGTTTAGACACCGGCACTGTTTTAAAAATATCCTTTAGCACCGGTATTAGAAAAACCCCAACCCTAGTTAGGTCTTAATGATCAATATGTTAATATTCAACCGTTTGTCTGGTGCTTAATCGTTACGAATCATCATCAAATCATGTTATTAAGACACCAAATGTCTACCGTCTCCTGCCAAAATTATATTTTGAAGTGTTTTTGCCAGAGATGAAAATGAATTGTTGAATATTATCAGTGACCGAACATTGGGCAGCGGTCTGTTCCATGAAAAGAGCCTCACAAAAGTAATGTTCTGCTGTAAATTACTGGGACTAGTATGACCTTTTGGAAGCAAACACATGTCAGACGGTGAATAATAGTGCCATTTGCAAAAGGTTCATTTCTGCTGTTCAAATCGAGTTTGTAACAAGACGGCAAGATTTAATCTAAACAGAACCATTTATAACAGGAGAGTTAGATGGTTTCAGTATTTTTGGAAAGTTGAAAGTATAGGAAGCCATGCAACAAAGGTCCCCAGCTGGGACAACCCATTAATCAACATATCTGTAAATGTGTCAGTGTTAGCCAGATGGGTAATTTTCTACTGCAGTACTTTCGGCCAGATGTTTTAATGGCAGTTAGGTGATGGGTGAAACAAATGAGTGAAAGTTTACAGACGAACAAGACACCAAATGACAGCAACAGCAACACAATGAGCGTTCTCAAGGCAGAAGCACTGCAGAGCAACAGGAAGCAACAAAACACACACACACACACACACACACACACAGCCATGCAACACTGATTAAAGGGATGGTTCGAAAAGAGATACAACAAAAATATTTATTAATTGAACTTATTTTTTAAAAGTAAGTTCTGTAGTACAAATAGCAGGAGACAAGTTATAATTGAGGTAAGTTTGGAGACACTACCTTATTTAATCATTAAATTAATAAGTATTTTTGTTGTATCTCTTTTCAGTGTTGTAGTTTGTAGCAGCAGTAGCAGCAGAGAGTAGAAGCCATCAGGCAAGTGTTATTTAAAGGTCCCATGGGATGAAAATTTCACTTTATGAGGTTTTTTAACATTAATATGAGTCCCCCCAGCCTGCCTATGGTCCCCCAGTGGCTAGAAATGGTGATAGGTGTAAACCGAGCCCTGGGTATCCTGCTCTGCCTTTGAGAAAATGAAAGCTCAGATGGACCAATCTGGAATCTTGCTCCTTATGAGGTCATAAGTTATGTTGTCAGTTGTTTTTAAAATATTGACGTAATTTCTTAAAATGTGTAGATTTAGACTCCGTGTGAATGTGAGCTGCTCTCCTCTCTGTGTTTCAGGGAATCGCTGGCCGAGCCGGACCTCCAGGCAGAGAAGGCCCGGCAGGAATCAGAGTGAGTCACCGCGAACATATTACTCTTAACATCTTAACATACTACAGCTATAGCTAATTGTAATTTCCCCACTGGGGATCAATAAACAGTATAAATGAAATTATTATTACTACTACACATACTCGGAGCCGGATCAAATGGAAAATTACACTAGGCATAAAGTTTTTTTTTTCAGCCTGGGCTCACAGAAGTCCGTGAAAGGACCACGAACTGTTAACAATTCCGCGTGGCCACCACGGAAAACAATGCCAACGTAAAGTCAATGAGAAGATGACGTAGCATTAAGAGCGACTACGGTAGCGAATAGTATGAAACGCGGCAGCTTCCACGGATGAGATGAGCGTAGCTATCACAGCAAGTTTTTTTAAAATTAGAAAGTATTCCTTCATTGAAAGAAGAGTAAAAAAACGGCACTGGAGGCTTTTCTCGGAGGTAAAGATGTTTTTGCTCTTCTCCACGATTGGTTTTGGCAAGAGTTTGATCTGATTGGTTGATTTGGTCTGTCTATCACCAACTATAGGAGGTGATAGACAGATGGTTTATCCAATCAGCTAACCAGGATTTTCGCCCCCTTCCCCAAAAGTTCTCCAACGGTAAGTTCCCAGATGGATATGCCGAGCAAATGCGAAGTGATCCATCTGGTGGAGTCAGGTTAGGGGTGGATGGGTCAAACAACACAGGGCTTTCACCCAGGACACCGGGGATTGGGTCCCATGTGTCACGTTTCCTAAACACAACTGTTGCTTTCTTCTTTTCCTGAACCCAACCGTCCCGTTATTGTCTTGCGTCCTGTTATTGTTTTCCTGAACCCAACCGTCCCGTTGTTCTTTTACTAAACCCAACCGTCCCGTTATTGTTTTCCTGCGTCCCGTTATTGTTTTCCTGCGTCCCGTTATTGTTTTCCTGCGTCCCGTTATTGTTTTCCTGCGTCCCATTATTGTTTTCCTGAACCCAACCGTCCAGTTCTTCTTTTCCTAAAAACAACCATCCCGTTGTTGTCCCGCGTGTCATGGAAACGTAAGCCCACCCACAACCATTTCCTTAACTTAAGGGGACGTGTTCATTTCACGGAAATCTACCATGGGCCCATCACCGAATTTTCGACGAATCTGTGAAACTGCCACAGGGACCTTGTTCATTTCACCGAATTCTGGTTCAGGTTGGTTTTTTTCGGGGCCCCCTCCAAATGAATACTTTGTTATTTGGTGAATAAACAACATTACTTCTAACTGCCACATGATTATTATGCTAATGTATTTATTTAAATTCTGTCAAATTCTGTGTCCACAGATTCCTTGTGGTCACACTTATCACAGATAAAAATCACATCAGTGCTTTAGATTAAACATACGATATGATACATGTTAAAAACACAATACATGAAAAAGCACTTTCCGAAATAACTTTAAGAGCACAAACACCATCAATATTTCAATGGTCCAACATGTGTATATTCTTCTTGTCGTCCACAGGGGCTGCCAGGTAAAGACGGCCCACCGGGCAGACAGGGCGCCTCAGGAACCATGGTGAGTGATAGATTACTGATAGATTCATCTTTGCAGTTCTACTTTTCATACAGACTGTCCTGCAAAATGTAAAAACTTTATTAAAAACTGTGTGCATGTGTTAATGTCTTTGTCTGATGTTTCTCTGAATATGGTCTGCCGTGCTCCTATTGTACATTTTAGCGTAATAGTACTTTTTACCTAATGTATTTTAAATGTTATATTGTTATGTAAATATGTAATTTTACCTTCTTTTAGGGTGACTTTTTTACCATCTTTCTAGGGACTGCAGATGAAAAATAGCCTTCTGGCTAACTCTGGCATATTGACAGAAATGTTAATCAATATGCACTGTCCCTGTAATAAATAGATAAAAAAAAAATGTTTCGGTTTTAGGTTTTCTTATCATAAAACTTACGATACATTAACATTTTTTATTTATTTTGGTAATGCAACTCCACACACACATACTGTATACATGATTCAAATGTAATACATATATCTCACATTTGAAAATACAAAGGGTAGAAAATAAAACCAATAAAAGGCAGCCAAAAAAGGAACCCAGGCAGCATCCTCATTACCCATTACATACACACTGTTACCCACAAATAATATAAACACACATATGTGTGCCTGCACAGCCATACTCATCCTCTATCCACCAATGCCCCACCTCCCTTCTAAAAGTCAGTAGTAATACTATATTCAAAAGACATCCATGCTTGTCTGGCTTTTGCTTGGAATATTCTGCACCCTTTCGATCAGAAGTTCAAAGGCCACTATCTCTATGTCTGTAATGTCTGGTCTATTTGGACTCTTCCAGTAACGCAAAAGGAGCCTTGCAGCTACAATAAAACCCGTTAACATCAGTCCAGCTTCTGATTTAACAAGGGGTTTTCTTAGCGTTAAACTTTTGTGTATGTACTCGTGATCACCGGAGTGAAGTTCCTTGTATATGTCGACAAACTTGGCCGATAAAGTTGACTCTGATTCTGATTCTTCCTCCTTTTTAATCTTTCTCTTCAGGGGACGCCAGGAGCCCCCGGGGGCCCCGGTCACACGGGCCCTTCAGGAAAACAGGGAGAACTGGGACCACCGGTGAGTCACAAGAGACCACAGTCTGGGGTTTTACACCTGTAACAGTATGCTTTTACATTTCCTATTACCTTTTTCTGACAAAAGCTGCTGCACAAACACAGAGGAGGCAGAAAGTCGTGTCAGTCAGGCTTAGTTTAACAGAGTCTATCAGACAGACACAAAGAGAGGGAGAGAGAGTCTGTCAGCAGGATTATCTGCTTCCTGTCCGGTCTGAAGGTACGCTAGTCTGTCACTCACACACTGAAAATAGCTCCTGTCAGAGCCTTAACCCGCCTTCCTAAAAAATGTTCCTTTGACAGTTTTACTTAAGCCCAGTTTAGACCAAACAATAGCAATTATACACGTTGAAACTTGCAACTGCAGCACTTGCAATGTGTTGGGCAAGTTACTCATACATTATATATTACTAATTACTGTCATTCAGAAGGTAGAATAGTCTTTATTGTCATTGTACTGTACATGTACAACGCAATTGAATGCAGTCCTCTCAGTGCAAAACATCTGTAACAGTGCAAAGCAGGAAAAAAAAAAAATATATATATATATATATATATATATATATATATATATATATATATATATATATATATGGCTCTTGGATAAAAACAGTATTTCAGAGACTAATTACTTATATTACAATATTTCGGTCTCTGAATTTTAATGCTTTACACTGCTTTAGTGTTAGTTTTGAGTTACTTTTACCGAGAATTAGTTTAAACTTCACGAAAAACTCTCGTCAACATTCTTTCTCTGCTCTGTGCCTGCAGCTCTCTCGGTTTGCTTTGCGTTTAGCGCTGCACATAGGACTGTAACGAGACTATACTGTTCTTATCCTTGTCTCTAAAGAACTGGAAATAATGGGAAAATGTAGAATCAGATTCAATTCAATAAACTTTATTTATCCCAAAAAGGGCAATTCTGTTTCCAGCAGTCTCCAGACCCCAAGAAGAAAAGCATTTACACATAAACTTATACACAACCGACAGCAGATTGTCAGAAACAAGTTACAAGGGACAGGCGGCGAGTGTACACAGCCCTGTTTGAGGCAAGAAGTTACAGATACGTAAATCAGGTTCCCAGACAAGTGAACACAAGCCGCTCACTTACTTACTTACTTATTTACTTACTCCTCTTCATCCCCTATGGGACATGAGGCTTCAATGAGCACTCTCCATTGTATTCGCTCCCTGGCAGCGTGTTGGGCCTCTCTCCATGACAGGTTCATCTGTTCCAGCTCCTGTGTCACAGTTCTGCGCCAGGTGGTTTTGGGCCTCTCAGGTTTTCTTTTGCCAGGTGGTGGTGTCCATCTTAGGGCGACTTCTGTGATTGCTGTCCTGCTCCATCCTCAACACATGTCCTAGCCATCGCCGGCATCTGTGCGTAATCTCCTCGGTGATGCTCCGGCTGCCCGTTTTCGTGTACAGTTCATTGTTGGAGATCGTACTAGGCCGAAAGATCTGCCGCATATTCGTCGGAGGCATCCATTATGGAACACTTCCATTCTCCTCATGTCCGTTTTTGTTTTTTGCAACCTACTGTTACAGAAACTACAACAAGCTGCTCACACCTCAGGAAAACAAAACGGGATGCTCTTTCCAGACACTATTGTTACATTACATTAAATGTCATTTAGCTGACGCTTTTATCCAAAGCAACTTATAGTTACTAAATATGTCAGAGGAAACATGCCTCTGGAGCAGCTAGGGGTTAAGTGTCTTGCTCAGGGACACATTGGTTGATGTATCGCAGTGGGAATTGAACCCAGGACTCCCACACCAAAGGCATGTGTCATATCCACTGCGCCATCACCACCCGATTGTCTAGATTTAAAGGGATACGCCACCGTTTGTTGAAATAGTTCTTATCACGGTCTCCCCTGGCTGTAGATAGGTGGGGTCTCCTCTAGCTGTAGATAGGTGGGGTCTCCCCTAGCTGTAGATAGGTGGGGTCTCCCCTAGCTGTAGATAGGTGGGGTCTCCTCTAGCTGTAGATAGGTGGGGTCTCCTCTAGCTGTAGATAGGTGGGGTCTCCCTAGCTGTAGATAGGTGGGGTCTCCCCTAGCTGTAGATAGGTGGGGTCTCCTCTAGCTGTAGATAGGTGGGGTCTCCTCTAGCTGTAGATAGGTGGGGTCTCCCCTAGCTGTAGATAGGTGGGGTCTCCCCTAGCTGTAGATAGGTGGGGTCTCCTCTAGCTGTAGATAGGTGGGGTCTCCCCTAGCTGTAGATAGGTGGGGTCTCCCCTAGCTTTAGATAGGTGGGGTCTCCCCTAGCTGTAGATAGGTGGGGTCTCCTCTAGCTGTAGATAGGTGGGGTCTCCCCTAGCTGTAGATAGGTGGGGTCTCCCCTAGCTTTAGATAGGTGGGGTCTCCCCTAGCTGTAGATAGGTGGGGTCTCCCCTAGCTGTAGATAGGTGGGGTCTCCTCTAGCTGTAGATAGGTGGGGTCTCCCCTAGCTGTAGATAGGTGGGGTCTCCCCTAGCTGTAGATAGGTGGGGTCTCCCCTAGCTTTAGATAGGTGGGGTCTCCCCTAGCTTTAGATAGGTGGGGTCTCCCCTAGCTGTAGATAGGTGGGGTCTCCCCTAGCTGTAGATAGGTGGGGTCTCCTCTAGCTGTAGATAGGTGGGGTCTCCCCTAGCTGTAGATAGGTGGGGTCTCCCCTAGCTGTAGATAGGTGGGGTCTCCCCTAGCTGTAGATAGGTGGGGTCTCCCCTAGCTGTAGATAGGTGGGCCAACGCATTTTTTTGTGCATGCGTCGTTTTAGTCCGGTGCAACACCAGCAGCGCCGGCGCTAGTTAGCTTAGCGTAGTGAATGGAATCCTATTTTGCCGGTTAGCATGTTGTGAGTAAAAGTGAGCCAACAAAAGACAAAAAAAACAACCTAATTACTTGCACTGAGACAAAAAAATGCATTGGCCCACCTATCTACAGCCAGGGGAGACCGTGATAAGAACTATTTCAACAAACAGTGGAGTATCCCTTTAAAAGTCTGATAGCAGACGGAATAAAGGATTTTAAATAGCGTTTTGTTTTATGTTAACTGCAAGAACAGAACGTGTTGGTCCATAATTTGTTTGGCTCTGCAGTCGTCGTCTCAACCATCGAATTCCAGCACCAGGAAATAATGTTATTCTTTGTTTCGCTGCGCTAGTAAATTCTTAAAACTTTTTAAAAATAATACTTAATTGCTTAATTTAGGGTTAAAATGCGATGATAAATGTGTTGCCTTCATCAGACAGAATCCGAACCTGTAAGACATAACGGGTGCTAAAAAGGAAACTCTTTCATCTCGACAAACCTTTCTTTCTTTTGTCACGCTGCCTTTGAGCCATAAAAATAAATAAAACGTTAAGCAGGGCGCCCGGATGGCTCAGGAGGTAGAGCGTGCGCCCATATTTAGAGGTTTACTCCTCGACGCAGCGGGCCCGGGTTCGACTCCGACCTGTGGCCCTTTGCTGCATGTCGTTCCCCCCTCTCTCTCCCCTTTTATGTCTTCAGCTGTCCTGTCAGTAAAGGCCTACAAATGCCCCAAAAATTAACTTTTTTCAAATAAACGTTTCTCAAGAACTGAAGCATATTTTCCTCCGGTAAGATCACGTTATATAAGACCTGCAATTGACAAAATGTGTGGTAATTAGTTCAGGAGGACTCTTTGCAATCCACCCACGCATCTGTAATTACACGCTTGACAACAAACAATATAATACACAGACTGAGAACAATACGCCTCGATGATGATGATGATGATGATGATGATGATGATGATGATGATGATGATGATGGGGCGGAGCAGCGTGCAGTTCTAAACCTGTAAAAAAAGGGGTTTATAGAGAGCGATAATACGACTAACAGCTTCTGACAGAGAACAGGAAGCAGCCATTTTAACTCCTCAGTTGGTCCATCTTTTGTCTGTCTGTGTGTGTGTGTGTGTGTGTGTGTGTGTGTGTGTTTGTGTGTCTCTCTCTCTCCGTGTGGCTGATCACGTGTCTCTCTGTGAGAAGTCGAGACAGCCCAAATCTCCATGAACCTAGGTATTTTATTTTGAAATGTGTTTTATTTTTGTAAGGCATCTGCACCGTGTGGTCTTCCTGTGTGCGATTACCTGCCAGGCTTGACACATGTGCACGCGTATCGCGCAAGAAATAGAGGAGACGCCACAACTATCGCTGCAGGGAGTGGGCCAACGCGGTATGAACGCACAGATTAGATAACATTGGGAACCGAAATAAAAATAGCTGCTATGCTGCGCATCTATATGCTGCTTATGCACCCGGGGTGTTTTCACTATAAAGTGGTAAAAAGGCGACAAAACGTTGGAAAAAGGCGACAAAAAACGTCAAAAAAAAGCTTTTCAACTAAAATGGAAAAAGCCCGGAAGTCGGAAAGTTAGAACAGAAGTCCAGACAGTCGTTGCTATGGAGATGATCCATTGTCTCGTCTATTCACATTTGGTGTGAACTGGCAGCTTTCAGAGCGCTGCAGACAAAAGTAACGCAATTTACAGTAATGTATTGTTCTTTGCTGTAACGCGGTAATGTAACGCTTCACTGATAACATTTTGGTACTTTTCACACAGATTTTACTATATATGGCCGTGAAGTTGGCATTACATTTCATCCTAGGTGGTATTAAAAAGGTCTTTAAAAGTCTTAAATTTAACGTGGAGAAGCCTGGGGGGACCCTGGTAAGAGGATTTGTTTATTGTCGTGTCAGACATGAAGAGAGAGAGAGAGAGAGAGAGAGAGAGAGTTCTTTGCGTCATGTTTTCTTAGCTTTTTCAACCTTGTGTCTGCAGCGTTGAACCCTTCACATGTTTTTCATTGACGTGTCTTTGTTGCAGGGTCCTCCTGGAAGCAAAGGGGAGAAAGGAGAACGGGTGAGTGGTCTCTTCTTTTTTTCTTCGACTAACGATTGTTTTCATTGTCGATTTAAAGGTGCCGTAGGTAGGATTGGGAAGATCCGGGACTTAGCCCAAAAATTTGAACATCAACAACTTCTCAGTCCCTCCCTCCTTTCCGCTAAAGGGATAATAAATGCGTGTGCATGAGCACCCCCCTGGCCCTGATTGGTGCATCTGAACAGGGAGCTGTAATCACATTACAGGCTAGGCGGTGCCAGGTTACCTGCTTCATGTAGTTCTACTGGAACATAGGCTCAGTTTCACCAAATAGGACAGAAAGCTAGTCTTACCTACTGCACCTTTAATGTTTATCTGTGTTTTTTTGCCCCCAACGGTGCCTTCCAGGCAGCAGTTTGTGTTATTTTATTACATTACATTTTGTTTATTACATTACATTTTGTTTATTACATTACATTTTGTTTATTACATTACATTTTGTTCTGTAAACCTGTTCATACGTAGCTTCCAGGAACTGATCAGATAAAAAACTGAAATAAGAAAGTATTCGAAGTAACGAGCAGCGCTGTAGGGAAAAGTGTTGCAATCAGTGGCCGGGTTGGCTCAGTGGGTAGAGCTTGCGCACATATACTGAGAGGCCCAGGGTTTGAGTCCGACCTGTGACCATTTCCTGCATGTCCTCCCTCTCTCTCTCCCCCCTTTGTCACCTAGCTGTCCTGTCAAGTAAAGGCGAAAAAGCCCCAAAAAATAATCTTCCTAAAAATAAAAAATGTTGCAACCAGTGCTGCATGTTTCTTCCTGTGACGACGATAACATCATCTTAAAACACAGGAT
>NC_041344.1:358279-375779 GCF_004354835.1 Perca flavescens | reverse complement strand
ATGGCTTAAAATAACTGTTCAAAGGAGCGTTACATTATAGAAAAAAGCTTGAGAACCACTGACCTAAATTATAAACAACAACATACCCGTAAGAACAGAAATAAGAAGTAGATCACACATCACTGTATTTAATAATGACACCATGTTGAATGTAGAAAATATCTTTTTCTAAAAACCCATCAGCTTGTTTAAACATGCAGACATTGTAAACCGTATGACTGAGCATGAACAGCTTTTCAGTGCTGAGAATGTATTTTGGATTGAAGGTCGGCACGTGAAACGTTTAATTCAGCCGGCTCCTTTTCACGTTGAAAAGCCGCCGCCGAAGTTAAACGGTCGGCATGTCGCTGGAGTCATCCGTCCCACACTCGTGTGTTCAGGGTGCATGTCTCAAATGCACGAGAAATTCAAATCCAAAGATGTACAGTACAGGCCAAAAGTTTGGACACACCTTCTCATTCAATGCGTTTCCTTTTTATTTTCATGACTATTTACATTGTAGATTCTCACTGAAGGCCTCAAAACTATGAATGAACACATATGGAATTATGTACTTAACAAAAAAGTGTGAAATAACTGAAAACATGTCTTATATTTTAGATTCTTCAAAGTAGCCACCCTTTGCTTTTTTATTAATAAGGGAAATAATTCCACTAATTAACCCTGACAAAGCACACCTGTGAAGGTAAAACCATTTCAGGTGACTACCTCATGAAGCTCATTGAGAGAACACCAAGGGTTTGCAGAGTTATCAAAAAAAGCAAAGGGTGGCTACTTTGAAGAATCTAAAATATAAGACATGTTTTCAGTTATTTCACACTTTTTTGTTAAGTACATAATTCCATATGTGTTCATTCATAGTTTTGATGCCTTCAGTGAGAATCAACGTTGCAAATAGTCATGAAAATAAAGGAAACGCATTGAATGATTAGGTGTGTCCAAACTTTTGGCCTGTACTGTACATTATGATTTAAAGTTTTAAAAATATAGTTTTTAAAAATATGATAGTTTAAAAAAATTTTAAACTATCATCTGAGTTTTCTTTCCTCCTCGAAGTTGCATAAAGGGTCACTTCACCCAAATTATATTATTATATTAATTATGATAAAGGCAAACATTTATCAAAACAAAACCGAAACCTGGAAGTTGAAAGATTACTTTCTTTCTACTGGGTTCAAACTAAATGTAAACAATCTACACATATTGAGAAAAAGTGAGAAAATGTTTATTATGAATTGGGTGAACCGGCCCTTTAAAGGAACACGCCGACTTATTGAGACTTTAGCGTATTCACCGTATCTCCCCCAGTGTTAGATAAGTCCATACATACCCTTCTCATCTCGCTAGCCTAGCTTATCACAGATCCTGGAGGTAACTGGCTCCATCTAGCCTAGCTTAGCACAGATCCTGGAGGTAACAGGCTCCATCTAGCCTACTGCTCCCAATAAGTGACAAAATAACTGTAACAAAATAACATTTTCCTATTTACATGTTGTGATTTGTATAGTCACAGCGTGTACAACAAACAAGGTCACATGACACACAGCCATTTTCTAACCGTATACATACTGGGGACTATATTCTCAGGAGGCGAAGCACTGCTACTTCTGCTACTTGATATGCTTGCAGCACCTGAGAAGCCCCGTGGTGAGGAGCAGAGAGTTCGCCTGGAGTTCGCTCAGAGTTGGAGTAATATCACTCCGCCCAAGTAGCTAGAAGTAGCAGTGCTTCGCCTCCTGAGAATATAGTTACCTCCAGGATCTGTGCTAAGCTAGGCTAGCGGTGGGTGCGTCAGACAGAGTTACGACACGCACAGAGATGAGAAGGGTATGTATGGACTTATCTAACTCTGGGAGATACGGTGAATAAGATAAAGTCCCAATAATTTAGCGTGTTCCTTTAAGCTTGAACCTACACACAAACAATAACTACATATTGACCAAATCACCGACTGACTCCTGCATGTTAACATTTTATTTTGCATTATCGGGGTGAATTCACAAAAAGATTGTGCCACTTTTCTGGTTCCTAAACCTGCAGAAATGAGACAAAAAGAAACTCTCTAATTCTCAAAGCACCCCGAAAAGATGAATGCACCTCGAACAGCGTCTCGATGGGTTTATTCAGTTGACTGGAAAGATGCTGCATGGAGGGTTTCCTTATTCACATATCACCATCAAATACACCAGGACTCGGGCCACAAGTGCAACATATTCCTTTGCAGGAATTCACATAAATGTTTCTGCTGGCAGCTTTTGTATGTGCTACGTGTTAATTTGCTCTCCAGCGTCAAAAAAGAGGGAGCCTTTCTCACCCTTTCACGGGAAAAGACACACGGGAAATTATATTTTCGCAGCTTCACAGTTAACACCACAGAGCTGTCATCACCAAGTCGGCAAACATGCCTTTTTAAACTTATATTGGTACAACTAATCCTGACAGTTGAAGAAAACCCCACATGAGTCATCTTTACCCGTTAAATGCATGAGTGTGTGAGTACCGTCTGCATGTTGTAATCATTCCTCTCTCTTTGTCTTTGTGTCTCTCCGTCGGCCCATCTGTCTGTCTGTCATCGCCTCCTTTTTTTTTTTTTACAACTATTCCTCTTCAGAACAGTACCTCAGTGACAGCTGAGCCACTTTCACTGAAACTCTGAAACAAAAATAGGGATTTATGAGCTTTAACTGCTGCAAAGGCTAACAAAATACTGCAGGGAATGGAAGTGGTGTCACTTAGGACTGTACCAAATACTTTGAATCCTTCATAACATTGACATTCGATATTAAAATGCAGAGCCCCTAAAGGGACATGGGGAAATGTTTTTTTTTTTTTTTTTTTTTGCACAAAAGTATCTCGTCACAAGAAACCAATCTAAAGCGTGATTTATGCTTCTGCGTTAAATCTAAGCCGTGGCTACATATGTACAGTACAGGCCAAAAGTTTGGACACACCTTCTCATTCAATGCGTTTCCTTTTTATTTTCATGACTACTTACATTGTAGATTCTTACTGAAGGCATCAAAACTATGAATGAACACAAATGGTATTATGTACTTAACAAAAAAGTGTGAAATAACTGAAAACATGTCTTATATTTTAGATTCTTCAAAGTAGCCACCCTTTGCTTTTTTATTAGTAAGGGAAATAATTCCACTAATTAACCCTGACAAAGCACAGCTGTGAAGGTAAAACCATTTCAGGTGACTACCTCATGAAGCTCATTGAGAGAACACCAAGGGTTTGCAGAGTTATCAAAAAAAGCAAAGGGTGGCTACTTTGAGGAATCTAAAATATAAGACATGTTTTCAGTTATTTCACACTTTTTTGTTAAGTACATAATTCCATATGTGTTCATTCATAGTTTTGATGCCTTCAGTGAGAATCTACAATGTAAATAGTCATAAAAATAAAGAAACACATTGAATGAGAAGGTGTGTCCAAACTTTTGGCACACGGCAAGGTGATGCACGTCAAGGCAACGCACGTCGCTTGGCCGTGGCTTGGTAGCGTTGCGTTTCCCCCTTCCCATTTCCTGGTTCTCCTTCTCCATAAACGACATGAAATCAAGGAGAGGGGGTAACTTCTCCTGCTCCAGATCTCCCACCGTGGTCAGAAAGAACAGAAAAGACACTTTGGTTCTCTCACTAGGACTCTAGAGTCACTACTCACTCTGAAGATAATCGCTGTCACTCTCTCACTTTCTCCCTCGCTCTACCACACACTGCCCCCACACACACACACAGACACACACACACACACACACATACCGGCTCGACACAAACACCAGCGCACAAGTATAAACTTCAGGCCACTTACGTAGGCTACGGCGAATGCTTTGCATGGAGCCTCCACATAGAACCATAAATCACGCTTAAGGCTAGCAAAATTATGCTAACGAAGTACTGTGGCCAAAGTTAATACTGGACATTCACAGCATGAAATCTTTCTAACAGTTACCCTATCACCTTTACGTTTGTTAATGACACTATCAGGTAAATAACTGGTATTCAGATCGGTTTCTCGTGAGCACAAGATACTGCGTGCCAACAAGAAAAAACAGCCATGTCCCTTTAGAGGCTCGGTATAAATCAACATTTGAATGCTGCACAGCTTCTTTTTTTTTGCATGTCTCTTTATTCTGTTTAAACCCGGGTTATAGTAAACCTAAATGAAAATAAGCAGTGAAGATACTTTTAGATCAGATGCATCAGATCTGCCTGATATTGCCTGAACAGAGCTGAACCCAGACGTTGTACTGTGTTAAACTCGCACTGAAACAATCGTCCTCTTCTGACTTTTTCTTCTAGATTACGATCATCCACTTCATTAAACCATCAGCTTCACTTTTTTTAATATAAACTCCTGTAACACACACAAAAAAACCTCTTTCAAGGTCCTAAAAGCTCAATCTGCACAACAACTTATGAATATACATTTTGCACGTTGTTTTAACAGACTTTTAATTTGAAAAAATACCACTTGAAGACTTTAATTGAGACGATTTGAATGTCAATTAATAGATAACTAATCCAATAATTGCCTGGTGGAACTTAAGAGACATTAAACTCCCTTTAACTTTTAATTTGCAGTTGTTGATCCCCTCTCTAACTCTGCTTTCAGTCCGTAACATCTGTAACCGTTGTCAATCTTGTGTGTCTTGCTCCTTCCTTCTCATCCCGCCCCCTCTCTTCCTGTCCCACTAACCCAATCAAACCCCCAACAAACCAAACCAAAACGCTGCTTCCTGTGGTGGCGGTGTGGGGGGGGGTGGTTTGGCCATCTTTGTTTTGGGCTCTCGCTGACTTTTCCCGCTGGCTGGCTCGCCACGTTGGTTCGTGGGCGACGCAGAGGGTGAAGATGACACTGACCGCGGCGCTGTCCCCGCAGTCCAACTGCCGCCCAACGTCTTCCAGAACTACGGCGAGGTCGAGGAGGACGATCCCTACCGCTACTACGAGCCCAGTTACCCGGCACCGAGGCCCGTGGCGCCCGATGACCCGGCACTCGCCCACCGCAGCTCCCGGAGCCTGAACGGCGAGGAGGAGAGAGTCGCGCCAAAGAGGAGACTAAAACGGGAAGCCAAGGCGCTGCCCGGACTATTTAAATGAGAGGAGGGCCTCTCGCTGTTTGTGATTGGGCGGTTTGGAGCCGCTACGGACTAATCAACAAGTGCCTGATGTAGAGGATTTCTTATGGACATAGTAGAGGGGACGGTAGGGCTGCAACTAATGATTATTTTCATAGTCGATTAATCTGTTGATTATTCTATTTATCTCAGTTAATCGATTAGTTGTTTGGGCTATAAAATGTCAGAAAATGGTGAAAAATGTGGATCAGTTTTTCCTAAAAAGGCCAAGATGACTTCCTCAAAGGTCTTGTTTTGTCCACAATTCAAAGATATTCAGTTTAATGTCACAGAGGAGAGAAGAAACTAGAACAATATTCACATTTTAACAAGCTGGAATCAAAGAATTTTTACTTTTGTCTTAAAAAAAAATTACTCAAACTGACTAATATATAATAGTTGGCGATTAATTTAAAAGTTGACAACTAATCGATATACTCGTTGCAGCTCTAGGGGACGGGGTGGGTGGTTTCAAGTTTGGACTATTTTAACTCATCTATGCTATCGAATTAAGTTCAAGAAAACAGGTTTGTTCTGCTTTCGTTGTTGTTTTTGTCTCAAAATGGATTCAGCTTAACTGGCTTTTATATTTCGCGGTCCCGTGACGTCTCTGTGTTATAAGGTTAAACGTTTCTGTGATCAAAGTCTAGTTTCTCAAACATTAGGCCACGTTCACACTTGGTGTCTTTTTAGAAGCTGCCAGCGTCTGTGTTACATTATAATCCTTACGGAGTAAACCAGGTTTTCAAAAAAAGTCGTGAGCACTTCTTTAAAGGGGCGCTATGCAGTTTTGGCAATTTCTTCGCTGTGTTCTCGCAGGTTTCTCTATAGAGCTCCCCCCTACAGCTACGAAATGGATATTTGGCAACACTGTGTAAAAACTTGCTCACTCAGTCTGCCGTTTCCTCTTTTCTCCTAAAGCTATAGACCTTTTTCACGGCAGACATGTTGATATGTCATGGTAGGAAAAGCACAGGTGTATTCAAAACCATTACTGATGGCTGCATTCCACTTAGGAGAGGTCCTGGTATTAAACCATTACTGATGGCTGCATTCCACTTAGGAGAGACCCTGGTATTAAACCATTAATGATGGCTACATTCCACTTAGGAGAGACCCTGGTATTAAACCATTACTGATGGCTGCATTCCACTTAGGAGAGACCCTGGTATTAAACCATTACTGATGGCTGCATTCCACTTAGGAGAGGTCCTGGTATTAAACCATTAATGATGGCTGCATTCCACTTAGGAGAGGTCCTGGTATTAAACCATTAATGATGGCTGCATTCCACTTAGGAGAGACCCTGGTATTAAACCATTACTGATGGCTGCATTCCACTTAGGAGAGGTCCTGGTATTAAACCATTACTGATGGCTACATTCCACTTAGGAGAGACCCTGGTATTAAACCATTAATGATGGCTGCATTCCACTTAGGAGAGACCCTGGTATTAAACCATTACTGATGGCTGCATTCCACTTAGGAGAGACCCTGGTATTGTTCATGCTGACTCACTGACATATCTTACTGGGACACTTGATGGAATTGAGCCATCGTTAAGGTTATCAATCTCAGCTGTGCTTTTCCTACTATGACAAGTCAAAAATGTCTGCTGTGAAAAGGGTCCATCCGTTGGTTGTAAGTTTATTTGATTAGGACAGTGCACATAAATCAACATTTCTGTAATTGCACCAGTGTTAGCCTGTCGGCTAATTTTCAACTGTAGTCCTAGCATGCATGTCTTTATGGTGGGAAGAAACCGGAGCCCACGCAAACACAGGGAGAACAACTCCACACAGAAAGGCCCGGGATGACCTGGATTCAAACCCAGAACCTTCTTGCTGTGAGGCAGAAGTGCTAACCACTGAGCCACCGTGCTGCCTTCGTTACATTGCGAGACCTGATATCACACGATACTTCGATATCATCAAGTTGCGCTATGGGGGAGCAAGACGACCACCATTCAACCCGAAAAAAAAGTCATATAACCATTCCAATGACTCCGAAGCTGTTCAGTTAAACAGGTAAATTAAGCTAAAGAAAAACTGCATAGTTCCCCTTTAAACTAATGCAGCTCAGAGAGTCTTTTTGGTGCTTTTTTTTTTTGACAGCTGACCAATGACTCGCTCTGTTTTATCTAACGTTAGCACCTCTCTCTCTCTCTCTCTCTGTTTCATTCTCTAACTCGCTCGACCGCTTTGCTCTAGGATACTGTAGCAGTAGCTTTTATCATAGCAACAAAAGTCGCTCTCGGCTGCTTCATGAAACCAAAACGCTGTGTGGTGTATTTGGTAGCGATGGTGCGTTGCTGTGTGTCGATTAATCTGTTGATTATTTTCTCGATTAATCGATTAGTTGTTTGGGCTATAAAATGTCGGAAAAATTGTGAAAAATGTGGCTCAGTTTCTCCCAAAAGGCCAAGATGACTTCCTTAAAGGTCTTGTTTTGTCCACAGTTCAAAGATATTCAGTTTAATGTCACAGAGGAGAGAAGAAACTAGAACAATATTCACATTTAACAAGCTGGAATCAGAGAATTTTTACTTTTGTCTTAAAAAATAATTACTCAAACCGACTAATCGATTATCAAAATAGTTGGCGTTTAATTTAAATTCCTTGGTTAGGAATCTGCTGACACGGTTTCTTCATTATAAAGGTTTATTTACATCAAGGAATTCAGCATCAATTTACAAGCTCTGAAGAGCCCGGAGAGGACCTGTTTTCCCAATTCTCCATTGGTCCTCTGACTTTCTTTGTTTGAACATGGTATATAAGTACTATGCTTTGGGTAACATAAGGTGGGGGTTGGATCAATAATTGACCAATGGCTACAAGCCAACTGGCCTTCTTTCTCCATCTTGGGGGCTCCATTGATAACACTTTCCAGATGTTTCCAGAGAGGTGTCCTCTGAAAGTAGGCTAAAGTTCATCACTTCTAGCTACATATAGATAGTTCAGATATGGCCTAAATACAAGTTATAGAATGATCAGATAAAATAGGATGACAATAAACCTCAGCTGCCAGCTTTCTAGTCAACTTTTTCTCGTCAAAAGAAGACACCAAGTGTGATCGTGACCTAAGTTCGGCTCCTTCAGGTTTCAGTTCAGCTGTTTGTTTTTTACCCGGTTGGTTACAGTAAGTGCCTGGAAGACGTCTGGAAGAACTTTGAAAAAGCAGGAATGCAAACGCTTGCAGCAAAGCATTTACACACTGAGACACTTGCAGCAAAACGAACAAGCATCTCTTTATGTTTTTTTTATAGCTTCACTTTAACGGTTCATTTACAACCTTTTCATTTTTCAGGGCTACAGAAATCTCAGCTAACATCATCTCACTGTACATAAATACGTGAAAAAATGTTCAAAGTTTTGATTTTATACATCAATTAAAAAATGTAAAATGTAATCTGTGAGCTCTGCCTTGAGCTGTGTTTGTACAACAGCAGTGGCTGCAGATAAACTTCACAAGATGAACACAAACTAGCTGTGTGACTAACCCTGTGGACAGGTTTACAAGAGCGTTCAGTTACAACGTGACAAGACTTTATGTGTGCAGATGTTTCGGCTAAAAGTTTATTAATTTACAAAACGTGACAATACCTGGCCTGAGGTTCGGATAGATATTTGGGTTCGGCTCGGTCACATCAGCACGATAAGGCATTGAACATTTTAAATTTAAAACAGCTTATTATGTAGCTGCGCGCCTATGTTAACGTGCGCTTGTGCCTTCCTACAGTCGCTTAATTAAAGCGGGCTTTCCACACAAACAAACGTACACGTGTCATTAGTATGAGGAAAAAACACCACAATCCAGAAGTTAAAGCACCTCATCGCAGATCGTATAATTGGCTGGTACTTCCAGTTTTTAAATTGTTTTTTTGTATTTGTCCGGGATGATTAAGAAATTTTAACTTTAAAGTAATTTGAAGAAATGCTGTGTACCTGATGTAGGTCTCTCCCATCAATAAACACTAACTGTACTCAGTACAATCAATTGAAAAAACATTTACAACTCGACACAAGATAAGTTATCGCCTCCCGTTTTGTTTACTCAGCCGGCGACAGGAAAGCACAATAGAAAGGTCATTCTCCAGCTGTGTTGTAGTCGAGACCACCTAAACCGAGACCAGGGTCCATCGAGACCAAGACTTCCTGGGGTTTAGACAAGAGACCAAGACCAGGAACGCTAAATATGGAAAATGTGGAAAATGGTAACCGTAGACACTCCTCAAATTGATCTCAAAGATCCCAGCTGTTTGAGTCAGCGTTAACAGAATTTATACACTGCTGTGTGTTTTCTTTTAGATGTTTTTGCAAAATAAACTGCCTTTATTGGTTCGGGTAGACACGTTTTATTACAGAAGATTAGGCCGACATCTCCCGGACAGCCAGAGCTTTTTCTCCTGTCTCCCTTTTCATTCACTTTCTTTGGGAATGTGTGTTGAAGGACAAATCCGGCACACAATGGTTAAGGGTTAATAACAAAAGTGTACGAACGCTGTGCAACGTGCATTCAGATCAGCTCACAGTTGCACGACATTCGGTTTCCCCAAGGTGGCTTCTGCCTGTATACCCGAAGGTAATGTCTTTATGATCTATCTTTTTAATAAACTGTCTGTACACAATGCTTGTGTTTACATGTAGGGACCCTCATTATGCTACCGTGGAAGTGTGGTGCTATTTTGAGCCTTGTTAGTGCTGTAGAAAAAGAGATTTATTTTTACTTTTTGCCCCAACAACTAGCATTATATTTAATTAACTAATTAATGGTTTTCGCTAAAACTGGTCACATTAGATTAGCATGAAAACATGTCCCAGAGAACGCTTGACTCGGTACACATTATGTTATTAACCCCTATAGGTTCATTTTGCACTGGATTTGTCCTTTAAGGAGGCAGTGAGATAGGAGGTTAACAGTAACACATTTCAACATAGAAATGAGTTTGCGTTTATTGGTTGCATTTTGAAGCAGGATGTTTGACATCCAATCACAGTAATGATGTCAACACATAAATCCGACAATGAACGGGCAGTTTAGTGATCTCCGTGCAGCTGTGGTGTTGAAATAAAATCCAGAGTCCTCTTTATCCGAGACCGAGTAAGAAGGGCAGTCGATTCCGAGACACTTAAAGGTCCCATGGCATGAAAATGTCACTTTATGAGTTTTTTTTTTTAACATTAATATGAGTTCCCCCAGCCTGCCTATGGTCCCCCAGTGGCTAGAAATGGTGATAGGTGTAAACCGAGCCCTGGGTATCCTGCTCTGGCTTTGAGAAAATGAAAGCTCAGATGGACCAATCAGGAATCTTCTCCTTATGAGGTCATAAGGGGAAAGGTTACCTCCCCTTTCTCTGCTTTGGCCCCCCAGAGAATTTGGCCCACCCATGAGAGAGAGAGAGACATCATGGCTTTCAAACAAGCAAAGTGGCAGTTGGTCAAGGCCACTAAGGTCTATATAAAAGAGACTTCAGATACAGTATTAGGGGACCACTAAGGTCTATATAAAAGAGACTTCAGATACAGTATTAGGGGACCACTAAGGCCTATATAAAAGAGACTTCAGATACAGTATTAGGGGACCACTAAGGTCTATATAAAAGAGACTTCAGATACAGTATTAGGGGACCACTAAGGTCTATATAAAAGAGACTTCAGATACAGTATTAGGGGACCACTAAGGTCTATATAAAAGAGACTTCAGATACAGTATTAGGGGACCACTAAGGTCTATATAAAAGAGACTTCAGATACAGTATTAGGGGACCACTAAGGTCTATATAAAAGAGACTTCAGATACAGTATTAGGGGACCACTAAGGTCTATATAAAAGAGACTTCAGATACAGTATTAGGGGACCACTAAGGCCTATATAAAAGAGACTTCAGATACAGTATTAGGGGACCACTAAGGTCTATATAAAAGAGACTTCAGATACAGTATTAGGGGACCACTAAGGTCTATATAAAAGAGACTTCAGATACAGTATTAGGGGACCACTAAGGCCTATATAAAAGAGGTGCCTTTGTCGTTGTTATTGATGCTAAAAATCTCCTTTAGCGTCTTATAACGCGCTCTGTCGGGACTATTGGCGTACCTTTTGACGCCGTTACGTTTGGCAAAAGGTCGTGGGTGGGCTTAAACGTGAATTATACTAGCCGCATCCAAGGTGGCGCGCGCCAACGTGACTATTACCGATTTATAGCGCGCGAGCAGAGGTCAGGCACGGCACAGATGCCAGGAGTCTCAGAGTGACTGCAGGTCTCTTACGTAAACTCACCGGGTTAAGATGAGTTCTTTTTATGGCGAATGAAAAGGCTCGATCCCAGCAAGAAGCTCATCCAATCGGATCGAAGCATTGACGTCAATGCTGCTGCCAGTTCTGCCGTTGTTTAGCTTCTTCTTCTTCTTCTAGTCAGTAGACACGCGGGAATAACGGGACGGTTAGAGAAGAAAGCGACTTTATCCAATCCAACTTTATTTGTTAAGCTCTTTTAAAACAACCACAGTTGACCAAAGTGCTGTACAATGCTGTAACATTATGACATGAGTAACAAGTAATAGCCGCGCAATAAAAAAGCAATCAATCTAAATAATCAAACGAAGTAAATAAAGTCAACATCTTACTAGGTGTCAAAGGCCACAGAGAAGAGAGAAGAGGTTTTAAGACGCGATTTAAAAAGACAGACACAGAAGAGGCCTGTTTAACGCACAGAAGGCAGATCATTCCATCATTTAGGAGCCGACACAGCACTTTGTCATTTTACGTAACAAGTGGGACACGATCTCCGGTCTCCTGGGTGAAAGTCCTGTGTTATTTGACCCATCCACCACCCCAACCAACCTTCCTACGTGGTATTTCCCTTACATACTACTCTCTAAACCCCGTATAGCTGCTGCTCTCCCCGGTACGTTACACAAACACGCTGAAGGGCGCATTTTTTCGTCGCTTCAGACTCCGGGTTGGTCTGTTTTAAAGGCTCCTCCACTCTGCAGCCAGGTGCTTTCCATCTTCACGAATATACCAGTCCTTCCAGAAAAATGTGCAGTTATTTTTTTGCGATTGTGATGCGGGGGCAAAAATCCTTGATTATGCAGCACGTTTTCTTAAAAAATGCGATATGGAATATGTGGGATATTTATGCAATTTTATGCGATGAAATTGCGGGAACTTGCAAAAACTTGCTTTTTGATGTGTGAAGTGATTGATGATGTTCACGTCACGTAATTGCATCATTTCATAACGTTCCCATGGCAACAGGGGAAAAAGGCTGCTCTTGTGTGAAGTAAACGCAACATTTTTCAACTTTCTGCTAAGATATATTATGGGACTTTTTTGCAACGAAAAATCCGGAGGTTATGAAATCATGCAAGCCTCCGCATATTTTGCGCGGAAATCGGCAATTTATGCCTTTGGCTGATTATGCGTTGAATTATGCGATCGCATAATCGCGTTTTTCTGGAGGGACTGATAAACAAGCAAACAAACGTTTATTTATGTCAAGTTTTGCATGTTTTTGTTTTCCATTTATCATGTGATGTATCATATTTTTAATCTCATAGAGCCGTAGACACATTTTACTGTTACGTATAAAGAGTCATTTTTCCTTCAGTTTCAGTGAACGAGTCATATGCAGTTATTGTGACAGTGTTAAGCTCAGATGTCTGATGTGCGCTCTGTATTCGAGAAGGTTGAGGAAAAGAAATAAGTTGTTAAAAAATAAAACGAGACAATGATCGCTGATGTAGACAGAGTTGTTATATTTCTAAAGTCCATGTGTTTTGGTTTCTGGATCTTGTTGTAAGCGGCAGAAGCTGTCGGTCATGAGACAATTAAACGAGAGATTACTAATGAAAATGAATTTTATTTTTAAGACTGATAATCTGTGTTTTTTCCTTCTTCTTTCTTGGGGGGGGGTTTTGTCTTTGGATTGATCCGCCTCCATTTGTAAGGTAATTTTAGTTGAAGTAGGCGTCATATGTTCCAAAACAAAGGGATAGTTCAGATGTTTAGTTATGACAGGGGTGTCAAACTCATTTTACTTAATGGGTCACATCCCCCCTTATTTGGTCCCAAGTGGGCCAGACCAGTAAACCACTCCAGAGCGATCAGAAACTTCTGCTACTAGTGTTCTCATGCCGTCGTGGGGAAAAACAACATAAACGTAGAAAAAAGTGACAAACATTGAAATAATTTACAAAAAGTGACAAAAATATTGCAAAAAGTGACAAAAAGTTCTAAAGAAATGAGAAACTAGTAAAAAAAAAACGTGACAAACATCGGGAAAAACTAAAAAAAAGTTGAGAAAAGTGACAAAAACTTAAAAATTACTGACAAAAAGTAACAAAAACATTGCAAAAAATGTCAAAAAGTGACAAAAAGTTCTAGGTAAACAAATCCGAGTCCTCCGACGAAGGTAAACAAATTGACAAAGAACTTCAAAATAAATGACAAAAACATCAAAAAAAAAAAAAAGGAAAAAGAGACAAAAACGTTGAATAAAGTGACAAAAATGTCAAAAAAACTGACAAAAAGTGACAGAAATGTCACCAAAACTGACAAAAAGGTCACAAAAGAACTTGTGTGACACTTCTGCTTTCTGCTCTCACAGAACCAAGAGTTATAGACCGGAAGTTCCCAAATTCTTTCAATGTGAAGGGCCAAAAATGTGTCTGAATGGCCACGGGGGGAATAAAATGTTGATATGTGAAAAATAAAGTGACAAAACAGACCAAAACGGGTTTTTTTTTAATTCCAATTTCTTTTTGTCTCATTCTTTCCAATTTTTGGGGCGTTTTTTTTAATCGTGTCTTTGTCAGTTTTTTGTTGCTTGTGACAAATTTTGTTTTTTCATTTCTTTTTGTCAAATTTTTTCTCACCTGTGGCCAGGCCCGGATTGGATAATCGGGAGCACCGGGAGAATTCCGTCTGAAAGAGTACTGCAGCTTCATGTTTTTTAGAGTTTCTATCGGCAGTTGTTTTGAAAATAACAAAAAGTAAAGGTCCGATGGATTCCCTAGTCACTCAGTCTGCGACCGGGACAAGATTTCCTACATTTTAACCAACTATGATGCATGTTGAGTGAAAACTGTACGGGAGAGAACATTTTGTTTGGAAAAAACTTTCAGTGAATCGCACTGCAGCTCCAGAGTTTCTATAGTTCTATAGCCAATTGCTGCTATTGCAGCACATCGGCACACTGAATAAATCTACATTGTGAAGCAACACTTGGAAATAGTGATATACAAAATACACCGAATTACAAGAATGTAGAGGACAGAGCACTATTGCAGACTTATATACTAAGGTTTTGATTACATTTTTTTAATATAGTCATTCGTAAAGTAAAGTGGGCCGGTCTAAGGCATGAAAATCCAGGGCTGAAAATGAGTCCCAATCCGGCCATGCCTGTGGCGATGTTTTTGATGTGTTTTTTTGTCACTTTTTTCAGCGTTTAAAAAAATAATAGTTTTTCTTGATTTTTTTTCTGCATTTTTTCTGCATTTTTGTAGCTTTTTCAAACATTTGTCACTTTTTTCAACGTTCTTTTGTCATCATTCTGACATGGAAAATTTTTGTAAACTGGTCAGATTTGACCCGAGGACAACAGGAGGGCTAAAAATGTATGTTTGCCAAAAGTCAGGTGGGGGGGGTTGACAAACAAAACATCGAAATAAATGACAAAAATGTCAAAAACAAATCTGGAAAAACTTCTAAAACGTTGAGGAAAGCTTCAAAAAGGCTGAAAAAAAGTGACAAACGTCGAGAAAAGTGACAAAAACATTGAAAAAAAGACAAAGTGACAATTTTTTTAAAGAAGTGACAAAAAGTGATAAAAACGTCACAAAAAAACATCAAAAAAGTGACACCTCTGCTTTCTGCTCTCACAGAACCAAGAGTTATAGACCAGAAGTGCCCAAATCATTTAATATGACAGGTGAAAAAATGTGTCTGAATGGCAGGCCACGGGGCAAATAAAATGTCCAAAAATTGACAAAAAACTTCAAAATAAAAGACAAAATCGTCGAAAAAAAATAAATCTGGAAAGACTTCAAAAAGGCTGAAAAAGAGAAAAAACTTTGAAAAAAGTGACAAAAACGTTGTAATAAAATGTCAAAAATGTGCTCTAACTATGTGTCAATCACTGCTCATGCACACACATTCATTCTCCCTTGTGGGGGGAGGGGCTTAGGAGACCGTTTTGGGCTTTAGCAGAATAATAATACATTTAATTTATAATGCACTTTTCATCAGAGATCTCAAAGTGCTACAGGTTACAAATAAAAAAAGATAAAAAAACAAAAAGATAAGTAGTTTAAAATACAAAAATTATATAAAACAAATAAAAATAAGGGGGTAGGGAAGTTGTTGATGTTGAAATTTTTGGGCTAAGTCCTGGATCTTCACAATCCTACCTTACTGAGGTATTCTGAGGTGAGCAGTTTGGACTTTTTCAGGATATGGGAATGATGAAATCTGACAGATTTCTGTCTAATATCATAAAGTGCTTGTTTGTATAATGATATAATATTTATATATATATATATATATATATATATATATATATATTTATATATATATATATATATATATATATATATACCAATATAGTATCAGTCCAAGTTATCAGTCAGCACGTGAAGTGAGTTATAACTCCCATCGATAGGGAATTTCTAATCTCATACAAAATGACTAGTGTTGCACATTTGCAACGTACATTGAGAGCTGATGAAGGGGTGTGTGTGAGTGCTGAATCCACCTTTTAAAACCCTGCTGGTTAATCTGCCGTTAGTGTGTACGTGCAGGGAGAAGAGAGAGCTCCGAGTGGTTAAACACAGTGATTACGGCTCTCCAGTTCTGACGAGGTTGATTGTAATTAGCTCGGCAGTTAAATTACAGCGTGTCTTTGTTTTGGAGCTGATGAGATTTATTGGAATTACGTTCTGAAACTGAGAACAAATGGAGAGCTTTTAACCCTTTTTCCGCTCTGGGCAAAGAGGTTTTGATGGTAGATGCTAGATCGGATCCGCTAGACGTGTCGATGTTAACAGGATGGGAAATAGCTACCTTGCCCACCCTTGATGATGCACGACTCTCCACGCCCCTAACCAGAGAGAGTAAAAACGTCAAAATAGAGACAAAAACGTCAATAAAAATGACAAAAAGATCCAAAAAAATTGACAAAAACGTCAAGAAAAATGACAAAAAGATCCAAAAAATTGACACAAATGCTGTGCATTTATTATTATATTTATTATGCAATAAATTATTAATAATCTACTCACATACATACCTGGACACTCTAACTGCTATTAACTGCTAATTTATGCTAAATGTAATTTATTTATTAACTGTATAATAACACAATACCATACACAGTCCTATATACCTATATATCTATCTTTATTTATCTGTAGTTTATTGTTGTTTTACTGTTTGTTTATTATTGTAAAAATATTTAGATAAAAGATATCTTTATTTAGATAAGATTAGATATCTTTTTTCTATTTAAAGAGTGTTTTGTAAGATGTTTAAATCTGCTGCTGGAAATCTAATTTCCTTGCGGGAGTCATCCCAAAGGGATCTATAAAGAGAAGTCCAAGTCTAAAAACGTCAATAAAAATGACAAAAAGATACAAAAAATTGACGGAAACGTCAATAAAAATGACAAAAAGATTAAAAAAAATGACAAAAAAGTCTAAATAAACGACAAAAAAACGTCTAAAGCTGCAGACGCACCGACCAGACAGCACAACTGTCGGCAGTAAAGCCAGTCGGGCTGACGGTCCATTGACTGCAGACCCGCAAACCTAAATGTGGGCGGAGTTAAACGTTTAACCCCGCCCACTCAAACATTGTAGCGGTTAGGCTCCACAGGCAAGCTAACGTTAGTTTAGGTAACAGCTAGCTAACTGCTAGCTACTTTACTTGTGCTCATTTAGAATACAATCACTCAATACTGGTCTTTATTGTTATTACTGTAAAGTCTTCTTTTCCCATTAAGTTTGACTTAGCCATCTATGATTGTTAGATTGCTAATGTTAGCTCAAAATGCCATTCAAGTGACAGCCTTTGTTGTGTTTGATTGCTAACTTGTAGCTAGCAGTCATTTCAAAAACGTTTTAGCTAGCTATGATTGTTAGATTGCTAACGTTGGCTCAAAATGCCATTCAAGTGACAGCCTTTGTTGTGTTTGATTGCTAACTTGTAGCTAGCAGTCATTTCGTAGGCTACTAACGTTAGCTCAAAACGCCGTTAGCATCTAGGAGGCTACTTGATTGCTAACATTAGCTCAAAACGTCGTTAGCATCTTAGCTAGCAGTCGTTTCAAAACTTTTTAGCTAGCTAGTGACCTAAATATAGGGCACTAGTTTT
>NC_041344.1:338279-350779 GCF_004354835.1 Perca flavescens | reverse complement strand
ACAAAGAGAGACGTAACGACTACAAAGAGAGACGAAGAACTACAAAGAGAGACGAACGACTACAAAGACAGACGAAAGTAACTACAAAGAGAGACGAACGACTACAAAGAGAGACGAACCACTACAAAGAGAGACGTAACCACTACAAAGAGAGACGTAAGGACTACAAAGAGACATAACAACTACAAAGAGAGACGTAGCAACTACAAAGAGAGACGTAACGACTACAAAGAGAGACGTAACCACTACAAAGAGAGACGTAACGACTACAAAGAGAGACGTAACGACTACAAAGAGAGACATAACGACTACAAAGAGAGACATAACGACTACAAAGAGACATAACAACTACAAAGAGACATAACAACTACAAAGAGAGACGTAACGACTACAAAGAGAGACGTAAGAACTACAAAGAGAGATGTAACAACTACAAAGAGACATAACGACTACAAAGAGAGACACACACAGACACACACACACACACACACAGAGAGATCTTGAGACAGGAGAGTTTTGAGATCTCCTCCGTGTTCAGATACCGTCGCTGTAAACACTCATCTGGGTGTAAATGAGGTTTGAGACGGAGGTTGTTATGCAGAGCAGGTGAAGCTTCTCCTCTGAATAAACAGGAATACAAACTCTCTCCCCTCTCTCTCTCTCTCTCTCTCTCCCCTCTCTCTCTCTGTCTCTCTCTCTCTCTCTCTCTCTCTCTCTCTCTCTTTCTCTCTGTCTCTCTCTCTCTCTCTCTCTCTCTCCCTCCCTCTCTCTCTCTCTCTCTCTCTCTCTCTCTCTCTCTCTCTCTCTCTCTCTCTCTCTCTCTCTCTCTCTCTCTCTCTCTCTCTCTCTCTCTCTCTCTGAGGAAGGGTTGTGTGTAAACAAGTCGGCATGATCAACCTTGCAAAATTTGATAAACTCCTGCTCCCTGACATACAAACACACACAGACACACACACACACACACACACACGCTCTGTAAGACACACAAACACACATGCACACGCTCTGTCACACACACACATGCACACGCTCTGTCAGGCACACACACACACACACGCAATGTCAGAGACACACACATACACACACACACACACACACACACACACACACACACACACACACACACCCCCTCAGAACCACTATGTTATGGGACCGTTTCTGTCTCTCTTCAGGTGCGAGGAGGGAAGCTGAGTCATCCTCAACATTAGTTGTGCTTTGTTTTCATAATGATGAAGACAGTTAAAAAAAGACAAAAAAATGAGAAACGAGACAACAATTTTGAAAAAAAGAAGAAAAAAGTGACAATTACAAGTTACAAGTTACAAAACTTTAGCAAAAAAACGTCTAAAAAAAACTTGAAATGAACAAAAACGTTAAAAAAAAGGGACTTCAATCGGGAAAAACTTCAAAAATGCTGAGAAAAGCTACAAAAACGTAGAAAAATGTGACAATTTCGACTACAAAGAGAGACGTAACCACTACAAAGAGACATATCAACTACAAAGAGAGACGTAACAACTACAAAGAGACATAACGACTACAAAGAGAGACGTAACCACTACAAAGAGACATAACAACTACAAAGAGAGACGTAACGACTACAAAGAGAGACGTAAGAACTACAAAGAGAGACTTAACGACTTGAAAGACAGACGTAAGAACTACAAAGAGAGACGTAACGACTTGAAAGACGGACGTAGCGACTACAAAGAGAGACGTAACGACTAGAAAGAGAGACGTAACGACTACAAAGAGAGACGTAACGACTACAAAGAGAGACGTAACGATTACAAAGAGAGACGTAACCACTACAAAGAGAGACATAACGACTACAAAGAGAGACGTAACCACTACAAAGAGAGACGTAACCACTACAAAGAGAGACGTAACGACTACAAAGAGAGACGTAACGACTACAAAGAGAGACGTAACGACTACAAAGAGAGACATAACGACTACAAAGAGACATAACAACTACAAAGAGACATAACAACTACAAAGAGACACAACAACTACAAAGAGAGACGTAACGACTACAAAGAGAGACGTAAGAACTACAAAGAGAGACGTAACGACTACAAAGACAGACGTAGCAACTACAAAGAGAGACGTAACAACTACAAAGAGACATAACGACTACAAAGAGAGACGTAACCACTACAAAGAGACATAACAACTACAAAGAGAGACGTAACGACTACAAAGAGAGACGTAAGAACTACAAAGAGAGACGTAACGACTTGAAAGACGGACGTAGCGACTACAAAGAGAGACGTAACGACTAGAAAGAGAGACGTAACGACTACAAAGAGAGACGTAACGACTACAAAGAGAGACGTAACGATTACAAAGAGAGACGTAACCACTACAAAGAGAGACATAACGACTACAAAGAGAGACGTAACCACTACAAAGAGAGACGTAACCACTACAAAGAGAGACGTAACGACTACAAAGAGAGACGTAACCACTACAAAGAGAGACGTAACCACTACAAAGAGAGACGTAACGACTACAAAGAGAGACATAACGACTACAAAGAGAGACATAACGACTACAAAGAGAGACATAACGACTACAAAGAGACATAACAACTACAAAGAGACACAACAACTACAAAGAGAGACGTAACGACTACAAAGAGAGACGTAAGAACTACAAAGAGAGACGTAACGACTACAAAGACAGACGTAGCAACTACAAAGAGAGACGTAACGACTACAAAGAGAGACGTAACCACTACAAAGAGAGACGTAACCACTACAAAGAGAGACGTAAGGACTACAAAGAGACATAACAACTACAAAGAGAGACGTAGCAACTACAAAGAGAGACGTAACGACTACAAAGAGAGACGTAACCACTACAAAGAGAGACGTAACGACTACAAAGAGAGACGTAACGACTACAAAGAGAGACATAACGACTACAAAGAGAGACATAACGACTACAAAGAGACATAACAACTACAAAGAGACATAACAACTACAAAGAGAGACGTAACGACTACAAAGAGAGACGTAAGAACTACAAAGAGAGATGTAACAACTACAAAGAGACATAACGACTACAAAGAGAGACGTAACCACTACAAAGAGAGACGTAACCACTACAAAGAGAGACGTAACCACTACAAAGAGAGACGTAATGACTACAAAGAGAGACATAACAACTACAAAGAGACATAATAACTACAAAGAGAGACGTAACGACTACAAAGAGAGACGTAAGAACTACAAAGAGAGATTTAACGACTTGAAAGACAGACGTAAGAACTACAAAGAGAGACGTAACGACTTGAAAGACAGACGTAGCGACTACAAAGAGAGACGTAACGACTAGAAAGAGAGACGTAATGACTACAAAGAGAGACGTAACCACTACAAAGAGAGACGTAATGACTACAAAGAGAGACATAACAACTACAAAGAGACATAACAACTACAAAGAGACATAACAACTACAAAGAGAGACGTAACGACTACAAAGAGAGACGTAAGAACTACAAAGAGAGACGTAACGACTTGAAAGACAGACGTAACGACTACAAAGAGAGACGTAACGACTACAAAAAGAGACGTAACCACTACAAAGAGAGACGTAAGGACTACAAAGAGACATAACAACTACAAAGAGAGACGTAACGACTACAAAGAGAGACGTAACGACTACAAAGAGAGACGTAACGACTACAAAGAGAGACGTAACGACTAAAAGAGAGACGTAACGACTACAAAGAGAGACGTAACGACTACAAAGAGAGACGTAACCACTACAAAGAGAGACGTAACCACTACAAAGAGAGACGTAACGACTACAAAGAGAGACGTAACCACTACAAAGAGAGACTTAACCACTACAAAGAGAGACGTAACGACTACAAAGAGAGACGTAATGACTACAAAGAGAGACGTAACAACTACAAAGAGACATAACAACTACAAAGAGAGACGAAAGAGAGACTAACAAAGAAAGAGAGACGTAACGACTACAAAGAGAGACGTAACGACTACAAAGACAGACGTAGCAACTACAAAGAGAGACGTAACGACTACAAAGAGAGACGTAACGACTACAAAGAGAGATGTAACCACTACAAAGGGAGACGTAAGGACTACAAAGAGACATAACAACTACAAAGAGAGACGTAGCAACTACAAAGAGAGACGTAACGACTACAAAGAGAGACGTAGCAACTACAAAGAGACATAACAACTAAAAAGAGACATAACAACTACAAAGAGAGACGTAACAACTACAAAGAGACATAACAACTACAAAGAGAGACGTAACCACTACAAAGAGAGACGTAACGACTACAAAGAGAGAATAACTAAGAGACTAACAAAGAGAGACGAACAACTACAAAGAGAGACGTAACGACTACAAAGAGACATAACAACTACAAAGAGACATAACAACTACAGAGACATAACAACTACAAAGAGAGACGTAACGACTACAAAGAGAGACGTAAGAACTACAAAGAGAGACATAACGACTACAAAGACAGACGTAGCAACTACAAAGAGAGACGTAACAACTACAAAGAGAGACGAACAACTACAAAGAGAGACGTAAGGACTACAAAGAGAGACATAACAACTACAAAGAGAGACGTAGCAACTACAAAGAGACATAACAACTACAAAGAGAGACGTAACAACTACAAAGAGAGACGTAACGACTACAAAGAGAGATGTAACAACTACAAAGAGAGACATAACAACTAAAAAGAGACATAACAACTACAAAGAGAGACGTAACAACTACAAAGAGAGACGTAACGACTACAAAGAGAGACGTAACAACTACAAAGAGAGACATAACCACTACAAAGAGAGACATAACAACTAAAAAGAGACATAACAACTACAAAGAGAGACGTAACAACTACAAAGAGAGACGTAACAACTACAAAGAGAGACGTAACAACTACAAAGAGAGACATAACAACTAAAAAGAGACGTAACAACTACAAAGAGACATAACAACTACAAAGAGAGACGTAACGACTACAAAGAGAGACGTAGCAACTACAAAGAGACATAACAACTAAAAAGAGACATAACAACTACAAAGAGAGACGTAACAACTACAAAGAGACATAACGACTACAAAGAGAGACGTAACGACTACAAAGAGAGACGTAACGACTACAAAGAGAGACGTAACGACTACAAAGAGAGACGTAACCACTACAAAGAGAGACGTAACCACTACAAAGAGAGACGTAACCACTACAAAGAGAGACGTAACGACTACAAAGAGAACTACAAAAAGAGACGTAATGACTACAAAGAGAGACGTAACGACTACAAAGAGAACTACAAAGAGAGACGTAATGACTACAAAGAGAGACGTAATGACTACAAAGAGAGACAAAACAGAGTTGGAAGAGTGGGGGGCCTTTTACGTGTCTATGTCCAGGGGCCCAATGTCCTAAAATCTGTTCATCGTAGAGGTAATAAATAAAGAATTATACCTTTAATTGTTATTAATTAAATGCAGAGTCTACTTTTTTTCAACTGTTGTACTTTTCTTTCCTCTGAAGCTTTTCATCTGCAGAAATTTGTGACACTGACGGCTCCTGATTATTATTTACAAGACTATTTTTAAGCCTTGAGTGGTTCAGTTTCTAACTTTTGTTGCTTAGCAATGTTGGCCAAAACTCAGCCTATTGGCTAGAGCTGGCAAGTCTTTGCCTGGCAACATTACCTGATTGATTGTGTATTGTGGAAACACTGGCAACAGCTTCCAGATTGCAGACTGTGGCTATGACGTTGTGTTTGTTTTGAAGGCCCTGTTTGACTTCCATCCGCTTGCCTCTAAATGCACCACGTCTGAACATAAAGTCTGTGTTTTGTGATGTTTTAAAATAATCTTTTTTTTTTTTTTTTACTTTGAATAAACTCCAGACAGGCAGACTGTTTAAAGCCTCCGGTTGATGACGGAAGCCTGCTGCAGAAAGAGGGTCAATTAAGAAGCTGACTGATATTTCAATATGTTTTTTTGGGGTATAATTGCCGGCCGAGACGTGATTGTTTAAAGGTCCTGTGACATGGTGCTCTTTGGATGCTTTAGACCTTAGTGGTCCCCTAATACTGTATCTGAAGTCTCTTTTATATAGACCTTAGTGGTCCCCTAATACTGTATCTGAAGTCTCTTTTATATAGACCTTAGTGGTCCCCTAATACTGTATCTGAAGTCTCTTTTATATAGACCTTAGTGGTCCCCTAATACTGTATCTGAAGTCTCTTTTATATAGACCTTAGTGGTCCCCTAATACTGTATCTGAAGTCTCTTTTATACAGACCTTAGTGGTCCCCTAATACTGTATCTGAAGTCTCTTTTATATAGACCTTAGTGGTCCCCTAATACTGTATCTGAAGTCTCTTTTATACAGACCTTAGTGGTCCCCTAATACTGTATCTGAAGTCTCTTTTATATAGACTACAGCGCTCCCATCCTAATTAACCATAAACACCATAAACAAAATCAGTAATAAATGCATAGCCAGGTTAGTAGCACTTACTGGGAATATGCTCTGGTTGGTGGGTGCATACATAAAAAAAAAACAATAAAATAAACTAACATTAAATACTGAAAATATGTAACACACATACACACGCACGCACAAAACACAGACCGACAAAACACACAGATGCACGCACACACATTCACACACAAGAGACGCATGCACGCACGCACGCACACAAAACACACGTGCGCACACACACACTCACACAGATCACACACACAAAACACATTCACACAGATCACACACACACAAAACACACTCACAACCCCCCCCACACACACACACAAAACACACACACTCAAAACACACACATACACACACACACACACACACACATGCACGCACGCACGCACACAAAACATACTCCCACAAACACACACAAAACACACTCACTCAAAACACACACACACTGACAAAACACACACACGCACACTCACACAAAACACACACTCACACAAAACACACACACACACACACACACACAAAACACATTCATACACACACAACCTTTTATAGTGCTTCTGTATTGTATCATTATCCTCGTTGATTCGTTGTGTAAAGGAAGAGCTGCTCACTGCATGATGGAAGTTGTCTTTACTGCCCATAACGCAACGGACCTTTTTCCCAGCAGACATCTTGACTCGTCATAGTAGGAAAAGATAACCTTAACGATGGCTCAGTTCCATCAAGTGTCCCAGTAAGATATTTCAGTGAGTCAGCACGCACAATACCAGCACCTCTCCTAAGTGGAATGCAGCCATCAGTAATGATGTTAAATACACCTGTGCTTTTCCTACTATGACATGTCAACATGTCTGCAGTGAAAAAAAGTCTATAAACCTCTTAAATCTGAAGAAACTGGGTGATCAGTCACAGAATTGCACCAAAAAAGGCTTTTAAATAAATTAAATGTCTATAATGTATAAAGAAATAAACAATGTGTATAATGTACAAAGAAACTGGGTGATTATTCAAAGAATTGCACCAAAAAAGGCTTTTAAATAAACAAAATGTGTATAATGTATAAAGAAACTGGGTGATAAGTCACAGAATTGCACCAAAAAAGGCTTTTAAATAAACTAAATGTGTATAATGTACAAAGAAACTGGGTGATTATTCACAGAATTGCATCAAAAAAGGCTTTTAAATAAACTAAATGTGTATAATGTATAAAGAAATAAACAAAATGTGTATAATGTATAAAGAAACTGGGTGATTAGTCACAGAATTGCACCAAAAATGGCTTTAAAATAAACAAAATGTGTATAATGTATAAAGAAATAAACTAATTGTGTATAATGTATAAAGAAATAAACTAAATGTGTATAATGTATAAAGAAATAAACTAAATGTGTAGGCTATAATGTATAAAGAAACTGGGTGATTAGTCACAGAATTAGACAAGAAAAGGCATAAACTAAATGTGTATAATGTATAAAGAAATAAACTAAATGTGTATAATGTACAAATAAACTGGGTGATTAGTCAAAGAATTGCACCAAAAAAGGCTTTTAAATAAACTAAATGTGTATAATATATAAAGAAACTGGGTGATTAGTCACAGAATTAGACCAAAAAAGGCTTTTAAATAAACAAAATGTGTATAATGTACAAAGAAACTGGGTGATTAGTCACAGAATTGTACCAAAAAAAGGCTTTAAAATAAACTAAATGTGTATAATGTACAAAGAAATAAACTAATTGTGTATAATGTATAAAGAAACGGGGTGATTAGTCACAGAATTGCACCAAAAAAGGCTTTTAAATAAACAAAATGTGTATAATGTATAAAGAAACTGGGTGATTAGTCACAGAATTGCACCAAAAAAGGCTTTTAAATAAACAAAATGTGTATAATGTATAAAGAAACTGGGTGATTAGTCACAGAATTAGACTAAAAAAGGCTTTTAAATAAACTAAATGTGTATAATGTATAAAGAAATAAACAAAATATGTATAATGTCTAAAGAAACGGGGTGATTAGTCACAGAATTGCACCAAAAAGGCTTTTAAATAAACTAAATGCGTATATGTATAATCCCCATAAAGAGTCCTATAGTGTCATATATAGGGTGCAGCTCTCGGATGCGACTGTAGGTGTCGCTCTCCGTCATCTTTTCACCGATGACGCTTCCTATGGTGTGCGTTCATTGCATCTGAGCTGATCGGCTACAACAAGGTCCATTTATCAAGAAAATGCTCGAGCCTGATGAAATGCAGACAGCAATCTGGCCAACAGCTGAAACCTAAAGCTACCACTTCCCCAATCACAGCTGATGGATGTGTCTTTTAGAAGGCTGATTTAACAAGGCAAACCGGGTGCCGTGCTGCAAGCAGAGCCCCGGCTGCTGTTCGGGGAGGTCTGCTCCAGGATCAAACAGGTGTTAGAAAATAAACTGATATTTTAAAATATTTTTATAATATTGACATTTATAGGAAGATAGGGTTATGCAAAACAAAAAAATGTGTTTGGCACTCAGAAAACATAAAATAAAAAAAAAATTACAATACATTAAAGCCATATAGGTGCCACGAGGAACGTTCCGGAGGCAGCATGGTGATATACCTGGAGATAAAAAGTGCCTTTTCATGCCATAATAAGTCATAATAAACCACGTGAGTGCTAGAAGTCCCTACGTTATTATTATATGAATGTTGCAGTGACGTTAAGTTAACAGCCAGCCATGCTGTGTAAGTCATCATAAAGAAATTAACACACATAAATATATATTTTTTAACATATATAGTTTCATTTTTTTGGAAGATGGGGTTATGTAAACATTTGCTTTTGGCTGTAAGAAATAATATTTACTGTAAAAAAAAAAATCGAAATCAAACTATAGGTGCCATGGGGAATTTTGCAGATACGCACACCATAAAGTCCTAATAAACTAAATTTAGAGCCCCACGTTGAGTGCAAGAAGTCCCTACATTAATATTTTATATATAAATGAAGATTGTAGTGATGTTTAGTAACAGCCGGCCATGCTGTATGTCATCAGACAAGCACATCGGGGCTGTAGGATGGGTGCATGGGCGGGTGGGATAAGGGGGTGCGTGGCTGCAACATGCCCGGCTGCCTGCGCCTCTCTCCCCCGCAAGCCGAGCCGGCCGTGCAGCCTTTTTCAATCCCAACTTTTCTGTACATTGTCACGTCACCTGGACGCCAAACGTAAATATGGCATCCTATGCAAATATATGCTGACGTAAAAGATCATGTGGTTTTTGTCGTCGATCCCCCCTATGAGCAACGAGGAGGTTTTTTTTTTTTTTTTTTTTTTTTCCCTCTCCTTCTCTACTGTTGTCTTTAGGTTAGCTATGCTACAATCTTTACTGTACCCAGCGCTAGCTATATGCGCCCAGCACAGCACCACCACCACCTCTCTGGATATCTGGGAATAAATCAACTTCCAAGGCTGTCGCACCCGGCGCCCAGAGACCCACACACAGGTAGGACACTAACTGGGAAGGGAAACTTCTTATTTATTTAACTTATGGGGAAAAATGTGGACCAAAAGTGACCGCAAAAGTGAAGTTATTAAAGCGGCTTTGGTTGCAGCCAGACTAGCCGCCTGGCTGGCTGTCTCTGCCCAGCCTGCTGCTAGCGACCGACCGACCGACCGTCCGTCCGACCGTCCGTCCCCCCTCCCTCCATCACAGGCTCTCAGAGTGGGAATCACCTTGCTATCACCCAGCTAAACGTCCACGGCAGCCAAACAAGGATTAAAACTGTTCGATACCTGGCTGCCAGGGAACTTTTGTGTTTTGTGTGCGGCTGCTCTCGGGTAGTTTGAGTCAAACAAGTGAATGTCATCCGGCTCGCGTTGTGTTTTTTTTTTTTTGGTAGCCAACTTTTGCCTCCACCCCGGGTGAAAGTGCACATAATAAATGTATTAGCCAGCGGAGCTAGCCGTTAACCAGTTAGCCCCCCACCACCCCTTGTCAACGACGGGCACCCCCGGTGAAGCTAAGAGCTTTTTAGCTTTAGCCCTTTTCTCCCACCCGCACACAGCAGCACGAAACGTGGCTGCCTGTCTCTGGATGTTATGCCTTCATGTCGGGAAATGCATTTGTTTTGGCTGGCTCTCCTCCTCTTCTCCTTCTTTCCCCCAAAAAAATCTGAGTTAGCGTTACTCTAAACCGAGCCAAATAGACAATGATCCCCGGTGTTTTGTTTGTTTTTGTCGGGACACGGTTACACGGTAGAGCCGGGGGACAGTTTGGTTCAAGTAGCGTCGGTTCTCCGTGTTGTTGTTGCCCGATGTATGTTCGGTTCAAACGGGGCTAGCTAGCAGACAGCCAGTCTGGCTGGTTGGGTCATCTGAGGTGAAGCCGCCGTAAGCGGGCTGTATAGAAACACACTCGCTGCTGTTTTTTTTTAAAACAGTTTTTGGGAGAAACTGACCGGTAGATAATATGGTTGTTCGTGTTTGAACTGGTTTATATATTTAAACCAAGTGTCCGTAACGTTAGAGCCGCTTTCGTGCCTGTTTTGTGTAGAAACGCACCGTTGGTGTACGTTACTGTACGTACGGCTGGAAACCAACTGCCGATTAGTTTGAAATTAAACTGTTTTACATTAAAACGGACCATTGGTCTAAACATTTAACGCCTGTAACTGGTTTATATGGCGACATTTAAGTATATTATGTCATGTTATTTTAACTCGTTTAATGTTATATAGGCTACGAACGAACTGTCGTTGATGTCGTTTGGTGAACAGACGTTGACTTCATGCTAGTTAACGGCAGACTGGCTTTAGGCTGCCTATATGTACAGTAAACTGATTAATATTAGGAACAGACTCTCAGTGTGTATGGTACTGTCAGTTAACCGAATATTAAACTGGTTTTAACTGGTTTTAGGCTGCCTATATGTACAGTAAGCTGTTTAATATTAGGAACAGACTCTCAGTATGTAAGGTACTGTCAGTTAACCGAATATTAAACTGGTTTTAACTGGTTTTAGGCTGCCTATATGTACAGTAAACTGATTAATATTAGGAACAGACTCTCAGTATGTATGGTACTGTCAGTTAACCTAATATTAAACTGGTTTTAACTGGTTTTAGGCTGCCTATATGTACATTAAGCTGTTTAATATTAGGAACAGACAGTCAGTGTGTATGGTACTGTCAGTTAGCCTGATATTAAACTGGTTTTAACTGGTTTTAGGCTGCCTATATGTACAGTAAACTGATTAATATTAGGAACAGACAGTCAGTGTGTATGGTACTGTCAGTTAGCCTAATATTAAACTGGTTTTAACTGTTTTTAGGCTGCCTATATGTACAGTACGCTGTTTAATATTAGGAACAGACTCAGTGTATATGGTACTGTCAGTTAACCGACTATTAAACTGGTTTTAACTGGTTTTAGGCTGCCTATGTGTACAGTAAACTGATTAATATTAGGAACAGACTCTCAGTATGTACGGTACTGTCAGTTAACCGAATATTAAACTGGTTTTAACTGGTTTTAGGCTGCCTATATGTACAGTAAGCTGTTTAATATTAGGAACAGACTCTCAGTGTGTATGGTACTGTCAGTTAGCCTAATATTAAACTGGTTTTAACTGGTTTTAGGCTGCCTATATGTACAGTAAACTGATTAATATTAGGAACAGACTCTCAGTATGTACGGTACTGTCAATTAACCGAATATTAAACTGGTTTTAACTGGTTTTAGGCTGCCTATATGTAGAGTAAACTGATTCATATTAGGAACAAACTCTCAGTATGTAAGGTACTGTCAGTTAACCGAATATTAAACTGGTTTTAACTGGTTTTAGGCTGCCTATATGTAGAGTAAACTGATTCATATTAGGAACAAACTCTCAGTATGTACGGTACTGTCAGTTAACCGAATATTAAACTGGTTTTAACTGGTTTTAGGCTGCATATATGTACAGTACGTTGTTTAATATTAGGAACAGACTCTCAGTATGTACGGTACTGTCA
>NC_041344.1:310779-325779 GCF_004354835.1 Perca flavescens | reverse complement strand
CAGTATTGTGTGTCTGATGGAGCCAGTATTGTGTGTCTGATGGAGCCAGTATTGTGTGATTAATGGAGCCAGTATTGTGTGTCTGATGGAGCCAGTATTGTGTGTCTGACGGAGCCAGTATTGTGTGATTGATGGAGCCAGTATTGTGTGTTTATTAGAGCCAGTATTATGTGTTTGATAGAGCCAGTATTGTGTGATTGATGGAGCCAGTATTGTGTGTTTATTAGAGCCAGTATTGTGTGTTTGATGGAGCCAGTATTGTGTGTTTAATGGAGCCAGTATTGTGTGTTTAATGGAGCCAGTATTGTGTGTTTGATGGAGCCAGTATTGTGTGATTGATGGAGCCAGTATTGTGTGATTGATGGAGCCAGTATTGTGTGTTTGATAGAGCCAGTATTGTGTGATTGATGGAGCCAGTATTGTGTGTTTGATGGAGCCAGTATTGTGTGATTGATGGAGCCAGTATTGTGTGATTGATGGAGCCAGTATTGTGTGATTGATGGAGCCAGTATTGTGTGATTGATGGAGCCAGTATTGTGTGTTTGAAGGAGCCAGTATTGTGTGTTTATTAGAGCCAGTATTGTGTGTTTGATGGAGCCAGTATTGTGTGTTTATTAGAGCCAGTATTGTGTGTTTATTAGAGCCAGTATTGTGTGATTGATGGAGCCAGTATTGTGTGTCTGATGGAGCCAGTATTGTGTGATTGATGGAGCCAGTATTGTGTGATTGATGGAGCCAGTATTGTGTGATTGATGGAGCCAGTATTGTGTGTTTATAGAGCCAGTATTGTGTGATTGATGGAGCCAGTATTGTGTGATTGATGGAGCCAGTATTGTGTGTTTGATAGAGCCAGTATTGTGTGATTGATGGAGCCAGTATTGTGTGATTGATGGAGCCAGTATTGTGTGATTGATGGAGCCAGTATTGTGTGTTTGATGGAGCCAGTATTGTGTGTTTATTAGAGCCAGTATTGTGTGATTGATGGAGCCAGTATTGTGTGATTGATGGAGCCAGTATTGTGTGTTTATAGAGCCAGTATTGTGTGTTTGAAGGAGCCAGTATTGTGTGTTTGATAGAGCCAGTATTGTGTGATTGATGGAGCCAGTATTGTGTGATTGATGGAGCCAGTATTGTGTGTTTGATGGAGCCAGTATTGTGTGATTGATGGAGCCAGTATTGTGTGATTGATGGAGCCAGTATTGTGTGATTGATGGAGCCAGTATTGTGTGTTTGATGGAGCCAGTATTGTGTGATTGATGGAGCCAGTATTGTGTGTTTGATGGAGCCAGTATTGTGTGTTTGATGGAGCCAGTATTGTGTGATTGATGGAGCCAGTATTGTGTGATTGATGGAGCCAGTATTGTGTGATTGATGGAGCCAGTATTGTGTGATTGATGGAGCCAGTATTGTGTGATTGATGGAGCCAGTATTGTGTGATTGATGGAGCCAGTATTGTGTGATTGATGGAGCCAGTATTGTGTGATTGATGGAGCCAGTATTGTGTGATTGATGGAGCCAGTATTGTGTGATTGATGGAGCCAGTATTGTGTGATTGATGGAGCCAGTATTGTGTGTTTATTAGAGCCAGTATTGTGTGTTTGATGGAGCCAGTATTGTGTGATTGATGGAGCCAGTATTGTGTGATTGATGGAGCCAGTATTGTGTGTTTGATGGAGCCAGTATTGTGTGTTTATTAGAGCCAGTATTGTGTGTTTGATGGAGCCAGTATTGTGTGATTGATGGAGCCAGTATTGTGTGTCTGATGGAGCCAGTATTGTGTGTTTGATAGAGCCAGTATTGTGTGTTTGATGGAGCCAGTATTGTGTGATTGATGGAGCCAGTATTGTGTGTTTGAAGGAGCCAGTATTGTGTGATTGATGGAGCCAGTATTGTGTGTTTGAAGGAGCCAGTATTGTGTGTTTGATGGAGCCAGTATTGTGTGTTTATTAGAGCCAGTATTGTGTGTTTGATGGAGCCAGTATTGTGTGATTGATGGAGCCAGTATTGTGTGTTTGAAGGAGCCAGTATTGTGTGATTGATGGAGCCAGTATTGTGTGTTTGATGGAGCCAGTATTGTGTGATTGATGGAGCCAGTATTGTGTGATTGATGGAGCCAGTATTGTGTGATTGATGGAGCCAGTATTGTGTGTTTGATAGAGCCAGTATTGTGTGATTGATGGAGCCAGTATTGTGTGATTGATGGAGCCAGTATTGTGTGATTGATGGAGCCAGTATTGTGTGTCTGATGGAGCCAGTATTGTGTGTTTATTGGAGCCAGTATTGTGTGATTGATGGAGCCAGTATTGTGTGATTGATGGAGCCAGTATTGTGTGTTTGATAGAGCCAGTATTGTGTGATTGATGGAGCCAGTATTGTGTGATTGATGGAGCCAGTATTGTGTGATTGATGGAGCCAGTATTGTGTGATTGATGGAGCCAGTATTGTGTGTTTGATGGAGCCAGTATTGTGTGTTTGATGGAGCCAGTATTGTGTGTTTGATGGAGCCAGTATTGTGTGATTGATGGAGCCAGTATTGTGTGATTGATGGAGCCAGTATTGTGTGTTTGATGGAGCCAGTATTGTGTGATTGATGGAGCCAGTATTGTGTGTTTGATGGAGCCAGTATTGTGTGTTTGATGGAGCCAGTATTGTGTGTCTGATGGAGCCAGTATTGTGTGTCTGATGGAGCCAGTATTGTGTGTCTGATGGAGCCAGTATTGTGTGATTGATGGAGCCAGTATTGTGTGATTGATGGAGCCAGTATTGTGTGTTTAATGGAGCCAGTATTGTGTGATTGATGGAGCCAGTATTGTGTGTTTGATGGAGCCAGTATTGTGTGTTTGATGGAGCCAGTATTGTGTGTTTAATGGAGCCAGTATTGTGTGATTGATGGAGCCAGTATTGTGTGTTTGATGGAGCCAGTATTGTGTGTTTGATGGAGCCAGTATTGTGTGTCTGATGGAGCCAGTATTGTGTGTCTGATGGAGCCAGTATTGTGTGATTGATGGAGCCAGTATTGTGTGTCTGATGGAGCCAGTATTGTGTGATTGATGGAGCCAGTATTGTGTGTTTGATGGAGCCAGTATTGTGTGTTTGATGGAGCCAGTATTGTGTGTTTGATGGAGCCAGTATTGTGTGATTGATGGAGCCAGTATTGTGTGTTTGATGGAGCCAGTATTGTGTGTTTGATGGAGCCAGTATTGTGTGTCTGATGGAGCCAGTATTGTGTGTCTGATGGAGCCAGTATTGTGTGATTGATGGAGCCAGTATTGTGTGATTGATGGAGCCAGTATTGTGTGATTGATGGAGCCAGTTTTATGTGTTTGATAGAGCCAGTATTGTGTGTTTTGGATATCGTTGATGTGGTTAATTTTGTTCAACAACCTGCTGCATTTCACCTCCATTTATTACTGATGAAAAACATGTTTTTGATTGTTCCGTGGCTTTGAATATGAAACGACTATTACGTGAGCAGCGAGTCTGTGTCTGAACATGGCCTGTGTGTTTGGACTCAGCGGGGTGGAGTATTTTTCCCTCTCCGGTTTCCACCCTGCAGAGTTGTACTGTATGCAGGTCAGCGTACTGCAGGTATTTGTCATAGTGACCCTCTTTCTCCGTCTGCAGAGCTGCCGTTACAGAAATGCGAACAGACAGACTCTGTGTGTGTGTGTGTGTGTGGACAATTCGGTCTCCCACTGTTTGCCACCTAACATCCGCATTAGTATTTCACACAGAGTCTGTGCACGATTGGGAGCGAGCGAGTCTGGATAAAGACGCTCTTTATTTCAGAGTGCGACGCTGTCCGTTCGGTCAGTCAAAGGAAGTGAATGCTCTTCAAAATAAGAGCAAGCAACAGGGGCGGAGCCCCAAATCTTTTAAGGTTTTAAAATAACTTCAACTTTGTGTTGATTCCCCCTCAGTCTCTCTGACTGGACCGGCAAATTAATGCAGCAATCCTAGACCTATGCTATTGGACTTAAAGATACAGAAATATCAGACAGTATCTACCTATGTTATGGGACTTATAGAAACACAAATATCAGACAGTATCTACCTATGTTATGGGACTTATAGAAACAGAAATATCAGACAGTATCTACCTATGTTATGGGACTTATAGAAACAGAAACATCAGACAGTATATACCTATGTTATGGGACTTATAGAAACAGAAATATCAGACAGTATCTACCTATGTTATGGGACTTACAAAACAGAAATATCAGACAGTATCTACCTATGTTATGGGACTTATAGAAACAGAAATATCAGACAGTATCTACCTATGTTATGGGACTTACAAAACAGAAATATCAGACAGTATCTACCTATGTTATGGGACTTATAGAGACAGAAATATCAGACAGTATCTACCTATGTTATGGGACTTATAGAAACAGAAATATCAGACAGTATCTACCTATGTTATGGGACTTATAGAAACAGAAATATCAGACAGTATCTACCTATGTTATGGGACTTATAGATACAGAAATATCAGACAGTATCTACCTATGTTATGGGACTTATAGAAACAGAAATATCAGACAGCATCTACCTATGTTATGGGACTTATAGAAACAGAAATATCAGACAGCATCTACCTATGTTATGGGACTTATAGAAACAGAGATATCAGATAGTATCTACCTATGTTATGGGACTTATAGACAGAAATATCAGATAGTATCTACCTATGTTATGGGACTTATAGATACAGAAATATCAGACAGTATCTACCTATGTTATGGGACTTATAGAAACAGAAATATCAGACAGTATCTACCTATGTTATGGGACTTATAGATACAGAAATATCAGACAGTATCTACCTATGTTATGGGACTTACAAAACAGAAATATCAGACAGTATCTACCTATGTTATGGGACTTACAAAACAGAAATATCAGACAGTATCTACCTATGTTATGGGACTTATAGAGACAGAAATATCAGACAGTATCTACCTATGTTATGGGACTTATAGAAACAGAAATATCAGACAGTATCTACCTATGTTATGGGACTTATAGAAACAGAAATATCAGACAGTATCTACCTATGTTATGGGACTTATAGAGAGAAATATCAGACAGTATCTACCTATGTTATGGGACTTATAGAAACAGAAATATCAGACAGTATCTACCTATGTTATGGGACTTATAAAACAGAAATATCAGACAGTATCTACCTATGTTATGGGACTTATAGAAACAGAAATATCAGACAGTATCTACCTATGTTATGGGACTTATAGAAACAGAAATATCAGACAGTATCTACCTATGTTATGGGACTTACAAAACAGAAATATCAGACAGTATCTACCTATGTTATGGGACTTATAGAGACAGAAATATCAGACAGTATCTACCTATGTTATGGGACTTATAGAAACAGAAATATCAGACAGTATCTACCTATGTTATGGGACTTATAGAAACAGAAATATCAGACAGTATCTACCTATGTTATGGGACTTATAGATACAGAAATATCAGACAGTATCTACCTATGTTATGGGACTTATAGAAACAGAAATATCAGACAGTATCTACCTATGTTATGGGACTTATAGAAACAGAAATATCAGACAGTATCTACCTATGTTATGGGACTTATAGAAACAGAAATATCAGACAGTATCTACCTATGTTATGGGACTTATAGAAACAGAAATATCAGACAGTATCTACCTATGTTATGGGACTTATAGAAACAGAAATATCAGACAGTTTCTACCTATGTTATGGGACTTATAGAAACAGAAATATCAGACAGTATCTACCTATGTTATGGGACTTATAGACAGAAATATCAGACAGTTTCTACCTATGTTATGGGACTTATAGAAACAGAAATATCAGACAGTATCTACCTATGTTATGGGACTTATAGACAGAAATATCAGACAGTATCTACCTATGTTATGGGACTTATAGACAGAAATATCAGACAGTATCTACCTATGTTATGGGACTTATAGAAACAGAAATATCAGACAGTATCTACCTATGTTATGGGACTTATAGAAACAGAAATATCAGACAGTATCTACCTATGTTATGGGACTTATAGAAACAGAAATATCAGACAGTATCTACCTATGTTATGGGACTTATAGAAACAGAAATATCAGACAGTATCTACCTATGTTATGGGACTTATAGAAACAGAAATATCAGACAGTATCTACCTATGTTATGGGACTTATAGAAACAGAAATATCAGACAGTATCTAATAATTACTTTCCAGAAGTCAACGAGTAATCGTGTTAAATTATCGTGATTTCAATACTGACTGAAATAATCGTGATTTATATTTTTTTCCATAATTGAGCAGCCCTAGTGCCCGACATATATGTAGTGAGCCATTCGTACTGCTCCACGTGCCACCTTTTTGGAGTATATTTTTAATTATTTCTAACTGGTATATTGGCTTGAATTCCTAAAAGACACAGTGGAAATGGAGGTTCTTGTCTTTTGTTATTTCCATAGTGGTTCTGCCTCATTAGACAGTGTATATACACAGAGGAAAGGTTTCAGGAAAGATGGGAGAGGAAGCAGCAAACATGTAGCCTAACCTTGGAAAGAAAAGGAGTCCAACACAAACACAATGACAATTATCTGTGTCTGAACGAAGGCAGAGACGCAGGGAAGGTAGAAAAGTTGGCTCGTTAAGTTTCCTACTTTCCTTTTTCGATGTGGTAGTTCCGGGTTTTATGTATTGTGTGTTTGATGGAGCCAGTATTGTGTGTTTGATGGAGCCAGTATTGTGTGTCTGATGGAGCCAATATTGTGTGTCTGTTTGAGCTAGTATTGTGTGTCTGATGGAGCCAGTATTGTGTGTTTGATGGAGCCAGTATTGTGTGTTTATTGGAGCAAGTATTGTGTGTCTGATGGAGCCAGTATTGTGTGTTTGATGGAGCCAGTATTGTGTGTCTGATGGAGCCAGTATTGTGTGTCTGATGGAGCCAGTATTGTGTGTCTGATGGAGCCAGTATTGTGTGTCTGATGGAGCCAGTATTGTGTTTATTGGAGCCAGTATTGTGTGTTTGATGGAGCCAGTATTGTGTGTTTATTGGAGCCAGTATTGTGTTTATTGGAGCCAGTATTGTGTGTTTGATGGAGCCAGTATTGTGTGTTTGATGGAGCCAGTATTGTTTGTCTGATGGAGCCAGTATTGTGTGTCTGATGGAGCCAGTATTGTGTGTCTGATGGAGCCAGTATTGTGTGTCTGATGGAGCCAGTATTGTGTGTTTATTGGAGCCAGTATTGTGTGTTTGATGGAGCCAGTATTGTGTGTTTGATGGAGCCAGTATTGTGTGTCTGATGGAGCCAGTATTGTGTGTTTGATGGAGCCAGTATTGTGTGTTTATTAGAGCCAGTATTGTGTGTCTAATGGAGCCAGTATTGTGTGTTTGATGGAGCCAGTATTGTGTGTTTATTAGAGCCAGTATTGTGTGTCTAATGGAGCCAGTATTGTGTGTTTGATGGAGCCAGTATTGTGTGTTTATTAGAGCCAGTATTGTGTGTTTATTAGAGCCAGTATTGTGTGTTTGATGGAGCCAGTATTGTGTGTCTGATGGAGCCAGTATTGTGTGTCTGATGGAGCCAGTATTGTGTGTCTGATGGAGCCAGTATTGTGTGTTTGATGGAGCCAGTATTGTGTGTTTGATGGAGCCAGTATTGTGTGTTTGATGGAGCCAGTATTGTGTTTATTGGAGCCAGTATTGTGTGTTTGATGGAGCCAGTATTGTGTGTTTGATGGAGCCAGTATTGTGTGTTTGATGGAGCCAGTATTGTGTGTTTGATGGAGCCAGTATTGTGTGTCTGATGGAGCCAGTATTGTGTGTCTGATGGAGCCAGTATTGTGTGTCTGATGGAGCCAGTATTGTGTGTCTGATGGAGCCAGTATTGTGTGTCTGATGGAGCCAGTATTGTGTGTTTGATGGAGCCAGTATTGTGTGTCTGATGGAGCCAGTATTGTGTGTTTGTCTGATGGAGCCAGTATTGTGTGTCTGATGGAGCCAGTATTGTGTGTTGATGGAGCCAGTATTGTCTGATGGAGCCAGTATTGTGTGTTTGATGGAGCCAGTATTGTGTGTTTATTGGAGCCAGTATTGTGTGTTTGATGGAGCCAGTATTGTGTTTTGATGGAGCCAGTATTGTGTGTTTGATGGAGCCAGTATTGTGTGTTTGATGGAGCCAGTATTGTGTGTTTATTGGAGCCAGTATTGTGTGTTTATTGGAGCCAGTATTGTGTGTTTAATGGAGCCAGTATTGTGTGTTTATTAGGAGCCAGTATTGTGTGTTTTTATATTAGAGCCAGTATTGTGTGTTTATTGTTGTGTGTCTGATGGAGCCAGTATTGTGTGTCTGATGGAGCCAGTATTGTGTGTCTGATGGAGCCAGTATTGTGTGTCTGATGGAGCCAGTATTGTGTGTTTGATGGAGCCAGTATTGTGTGTTTGATGGAGCCAGTATTGTGTGTTTGATGGAGCCAGTATTGTGTTTATTGGAGCCAGTATTGTGTGTTTGATGGAGCCAGTATTGTGTGTTTGATGGAGCCAGTATTGTGTGTTTGATGGAGCCAGTATTGTGTGTTTGATGGAGCCAGTATTGTGTGTTTGATGGAGCCAGTATTGTGTGTCTGATGGAGCCAGTGTTGTGTGTCTGATGGAGCCAGTATTGTGTGTCTGATGGAGCCAGTATTGTGTGTCTGATGGAGCCAGTATTGTGTGTTTGATGGAGCCAGTATTGTGTGTCTGATGGAGCCAGTATTGTGTGTTTGATGGAGCCAGTATTGTGTGTCTGATGGAGCCAGTATTGTGTGTTTATTAGAGCCAGTATTGTGTGTTTGATGGAGCCAGTATTGTGTGATTGATGGAGCCAGTATTGTGTGTTTGATGGAGCCAGTATTGTGTGTTTATTAGAGCCAGTATTGTGTGTTTGATGGAGCCAGTATTGAGTGTTTGATGGAGCCAGTATTGTGTGTTTGATGGAGCCAGTATTGTGTGTCTGATGGAGCCAGTGTTGTGTGTCTGATGGAGCCAGTATTGTGTGTCTGATGGAGCCAGTATTGAGTGTTTGATGGAGCCAGTATTGTGTGTTTGATGGAGCCAGTATTGAGTGTTTGATGGAGCCAGTATTGTGTGTTTGATGGAGCCAGTATTGTGTGTTTGATGGAGCCAGTATTGAGTGTTTGATGGAGCCAGTATTGAGTGTTTGATGGAGCCAGTATTGAGTGTTTGATGGAGCCAGTATTGCGTGTCTGTCTTGTCAGACAGAAGGCAGAGACGCAGGGAAGATAGAAAAGTTGGCTCGTTAAGTTTCCTACTTTCCTTTTTCAATGTGGTAGAAACCTCAGAGTTGTTGTGCAGCCGAGGCGTTAAAAACCACAGGGGCTTTTTTTAGGCGTCGGTCGGCACAGTTTCTTACACCATCCTGCCATTTCTCTGATTCATCACCGCAACGGGAAGTGAACTCGTGCCTTTTCTATGCCACGTCACAGGAGGAATGTCAATCTTTTGGGTGGTTGGTTTCTTGCCAAAATGTCTGAATCACCAGGTGTTGCCAAACTGAACCAGTTTGGCTGATGGTGACCTCACTTCCTGCCAGTGTTGTAGCAAAAGGCCGCCTTAACCCGAGACCAAGTCATAACCAGGACCGGAGTGTATAGAGACAAGACCGAGACTTTGAGGGGTTGAGACGGAGACTTTGAGGAGCTGAGACGGAGATAAGACCGAGACTTTGAGGGGTTGAGACGGAGACAAGACCGAGACTTTGAAGGGTTGAGACGGAGACAAGACCGAGACTTTGAGGGGTTGAGACGGAGACAAGACCGAGACTTTGAGGGGTTGAGACGGAGACAAGACCGAGACTTTGAAGGGTTGAGACGGAGACAAGACCGAGACTTTGAAGGGTTGAGACGGAGACAAGACCGAGACTTTGAGGGGTTGAGACGGAGATAAGACCGAGACTTTGAAGGGTTGAGACGGAGACAAGACCGAGACTTTGAGGGGTTGAGACGGAGACAAGACCGAGACTTTGAGGGGTTGAGACGGAGACAAGACTGAGACTTTGAGGGGTTGAGACGGAGATAAGACCGAGACTTTGAAGGGTTGAGACGGAGACAAGACCGAGACTTTGAGGGGTTGAGACGGAGATAAGACTGAGACTTTGAGGGGCTGAGACTGGGACTTTGAGGGGTTGAGACGGAGACAAGACTGAGACTTTGAGGGGTTGAGACGGAGATAAGACTGAGACTTTGAGGGGTTGAGACGGAGATAAGACTGAGACTTTGAGGGGTTGAGACGGAGACAAGACCGAGACTTTGAGGTTGAGACGAGACAAGACCGAGACTTTGAGGGGTTGAGACAAAGACCGAGACTTTGAGGGGTTGAGACGGAGATAAGACCGAGACTTTGAGGGGTTAAGACGGAGACAAGACTGAGACTTTGAAGGGTTGAGACGGAGACAAGACCGAGACTTTGAAGGGTTGAGACGGAGACAAGACCGAGACTTTGAGGGGTTGAGACGGAGACAAGACCGAGACTTTGAGGGGTTGAGACGGAGACAAGACTGAGACTTTGAGGGGCTGAGACTGAGACTTTGAGGGGCTGAGACAGAGACAAGACTAAGACTTTGAGGGCATGAGACCGAGACAAGACCGAGACTTTGAGGGGTTGAGACGGAGACTTTGAGGGGCTGAGACGGAGACTTTGAGGGGGCTGAGACAAGACTGAGACTTTGAGGGGTTGAGACGGAGACAAGACCGAGACTTTGAGGGGTTGAGACGGAGACAAGACCGAGACTTTGAGGGGTTGAGACGGAGACAAGACCGAGACTTTGAGGGGTTGAGACGGAGATAAGACCGAGACTTTGAGGGGTTAAGACGGAGACAAGACTGAGACTTTGAAGGGTTGAGACGGAGACAAGACCGAGACTTTGAAGGGTTGAGACGGAGACAAGACCGAGACTTTGAGGGGTTGAGACGGAGACAAGACCGAGACTTTGAGGGGTTGAGACGGAGATAAGACTGAGACTTTGAGGGGCTGAGACTGGGACTTTGAGGGGTTGAGACGGAGACAAGACTGAGACTTTGAGGGGTTGAGACGGAGATAAGACTGAGACTTTGAGGGGTTGAGACGGAGATAAGACTGAGACTTTGAGGGGTTGAGACGGAGACAAGACCGAGACTTTGAGGGGTTGAGACGGAGACAAGACCGAGACTTTGAGGGGTTGAGACGGAGACAAGACCGAGACTTTGAGGGGTTAAGACGGAGACAAGACCCGAGACTTTGAAGGGTTGAGACGGAGACAAGACCGAGACTTTGAAGGGGTTGAGACGGAGACAAGACCGAGACTTTGAGGGGTTGAGACGGAGACAAGACTGAGACTTTGAGGGGTTGAGACTGAGACAAGTTTGAGGGGCTTTGACAGAGACAGACTAAGACTTTGAGGGCATGAGACAGAGACAAGACTAAGACTTTGAGGGCATGAGACCGAGACAAGACCGAGACTTTGAGGGGTTGAGACGGAGACTTTGAGGGGCTGAGACGGAGACTTTGAGGGGGCTGAGACAAGACTGAGACTTTGAGGGGTTGAGACGGAGACAAGACCGAGACTTTGAGGGGTTGAGACGGAGACAAGACCGAGACTTTGAGGGGTTGAGACGGAGACAAGACCGAGACTTTGAGGGGTTGAGACGGAGATAAGACCGAGACTTTGAGGGGTTAAGACGGAGACAAGACTGAGACTTTGAAGGGTTGAGACGGAGACAAGACCGAGACTTTGAAGGGTTGAGACGGAGACAAGACCGAGACTTTGAGGGGTTGAGACGGAGACAAGACTGAGACTTTGAGGGGCTGAGACTGAGACTTTGAGGGGCTGAGACAGAGACAAGACTAAGACTTTGAGGGCATGAGACCGAGACAAGACCGAGACTTTGAAGACCGAGACTTTGAGGGGTTGAGGCGGAGACTTTGAGGGGCTGAGACAAGACTGAGACTTTGAGGGGTTGAGGGGACTTTGAGGGGTGAGACAAGACTGAGACTTTGAGGGGTTGAGACAAGACTGAGACAAGACTAAGACTTTGAGGGGCTGAGACGGAGACTTTGAGGGGGCTGAGACAAGACTGAGACTTTGAGGGGTTGAGACCGAGACAAGACTGAGACTTTGAGGGGCTGAGACCGAGACAAGACTGAGACTTTAAGGGGTTGAGACATTTTTGTCACTTTTCCTAAGTTTTTGTCACTTTTTTCGGTACTTTTGACATTTTTTTCCTACATTTTTCAACGTTCTATTATCAGTATTTCTTTAAATGCTATAAAATTGACTAAAACACCCAAATTCAATGAAAGTAGTGGACTGATCATGTATTTAACTTGTGAAGAGTTATTTTGTTTTAAAATTCGGTTGAAAGAAGCCCAAATTTCTGATATAGAAACTTTTAGAAAATAGGTCAGATTTGACCCGAAGACCACACAAGGGTTAAGAGAAAAAATGTGTTGATTGTATTATTGCATGTGTCATATAGTCTTTTTAATTAAAGTTTGGGCCTCCATAAAGCCCTAAAAAAGTCAGAAAAAAAGGTCCTTTGTCAAAAAAGTTGGGAAAAAAGCAACAAAAATGGCGTAAAAATTGTTTAAAGAAAGCACCGAAAAGGTTGTAGAAAGTGACAAAAACACAATTTTTAGGCCTTTTTCACAGGACCGATGAAGACATGAAAGGAGAGAGAGAGAGGGAGAGAGAGAGAGATATTTTTGGTCAATATTGAAATCACAATAATTTAACACGATTACTCGTTAACGTCTGGAAAGATGTTGCAATTATTGAACTTAAAAAAACTGTGGAAAAGGTTAAATAAACCCTCCTGTTGTCCTCGAGTCAAATTTGGCCCCCCAAAAAATAAATGATAAATCAGAAATTTTGGGTTTCTTTCAACCACATTTTCGCGGATGGTTACCTACAGTGCTCCTCACAAGTCAAATAATTGATCAGTTCACTACTCTCTTTGAATTTCGTTGTTTTATTCAATTTCATATAATTTGAGAAAAACTACTTGATTTAAAGAACGTTGGAAAAAAAGGGACAAAAAGTGTAGATAAAGATACCCAAAACAACAAAAGTAGCGTGGTCAACAGCAAGACAACACAAGGGTTAAATAAATCAACAGTAAAAAAACACATACAACTGTGAACTTTACGTTAATACTTTTTCCTGTTGAAACTTTATTTAAGAGAAAATAAGAGTTTACTTTGCAAAACGTAATGAGCTAAATAACTGTTTTTCTCGATTATTCTGTTTTTGTGATCATTGGGAGCCGAAATCATGATCACGATTTAAATTTCTATTAATTGCACAGCCCTAGAGCTAAATATCGGACAGTTTCTACCTATATTACGGGACTTATAGAAACAGAAATATCAGACAGTATCTACCTATGTTATGGGACTTATAGAAACAGAAATATCAGACAGTATCTACCTATGTTATGGGACTTATAGAAACAGAAATATCAGACAGTATCTACCTATGTTATGGGACTTATAGAAACAGAAATATCAGACAGTATCTACCTATGTTATGGGACTTATAGAAACAGAAATATCAGACAGTATCTACCTATGTTATGGGACTTATAGAAACAGAAATATCAGACAGCATCTACCTATGTTATGGGACTTATAGAAACAGAAATATCAGACAGCATCTACCTATGTTATGGGACTTATAGAAACAGAAATATCAGACAGTATCTACCTATGTTATGGGACTTAAAGATGCAGAAATATCAGACAGTTTCTACCTATGTTATGGGACTTATAGAAACAGAAATATCAGACAGTATCTACCTATGTTATGGGACTTATAGAAACAGAAATATCAGACAGTATCTACCTATGTTATGGGACTTATAGAAACAGAAATATCAGACAGCATCTACCTATGTTATGGGACTTATAGAAACAGAAATATCAGACAGCATCTACCTATGTTATGGGACTTATAGAAACAGAAATATCAGACAGTATCTACCTATGTTATGGGACTTATAGAAACAGAAATATCAGACAGTATCTACCTATGTTATGGGACTTAAAGATACAGAAATATCCACCCTCAGAGTCGGAGTCCCTTCACGTCCTTGTCGTCTTCTTCTTCCTCCTTCATCAGTCTTCCTCCCTTCTCCGGTTTCTTCCTCCTCTCCAAAACATCCTGCAGTAAAAATAAATGTTTCTAGTTTCCTGCCTCTCTTCCTCACGAGACTCGCTCGCTCGCTCGCTCATTCGTGTGAGGACAGGCGACCTTAAAGGTCGTCCATATTCTGCTCACTTTCAGGTTCATAATTTGTATTTAGAGGTTATATCAGAATAGGTTTACATGGTTTAATTATCAACAAACAACATATTTTTGTTGAACTGCACATTGCTGCAGCTCCTCTTTTCACCCTGTGTTAAGCTCTCTGTTTTAGCTACAGAGTGAGACCTCTTTTCTAGGGCTGTCCTCGACTAAAGAAATCCTTAGTCGACTAACACGTATACGATTTTGTCGACTAATCGATTAGTTGATTTAATTGACAGAGCTGTGCGCTTTGAGAGATGGTTAAGACTAGAAAAGCACAATATAAATGTAGTTAATTAACCATCTGTAAAACTGAGTTTCTCCACAATTAATCCTGCAAAAGCACCACTTTAAATCTTGTGTTTACCATAAATGTGCTCAGAAGTTTCCTGAAATGAGTAATTAAGCATGAATAAGCATAAAAAATGACTAATCGACTAAAGAAATCTTAGTCGACTAAGACCAAAACTACCGAGTAGTCGACTAATCGACTAAGAGGTGGCAGCCCTACTTTTTTTCATCTTCTTCTTCTGTACTATCTTTGATTGCACTCGCACATGCTCAGTAGCTCAGATCGTAGCTCATGTCAGCTAGCTCCATAGACGGTAAAAGAAAGGCTGTTTCTCCGACTTCAGTCAGTTCCAAGG
>NC_041344.1:293279-305779 GCF_004354835.1 Perca flavescens | reverse complement strand
TATTTGTTCGTTGTTTATTTCTAAAGAAACACAACAATGTATAAAAGGCTCCATTACCTTGTAGCTCACGTTATGGCTCCGTAGCAGAACGCTTTTATAACAATAGGCTAACGATTGGGTCATAACCACGAGACTTACTGTCACACAGTAGAGGAATTACCGTATAGTACAGGAGAAGCTCACAGGCAGTTTGGACTTACATTATCTGTTTAGGTTTAATTACTAATGTTAACTAGCATGTTAGTGATCAGTAATTAGCCTGTGTCTATGTTATCTCCTTACATATACCTACACTCTCCGTCTCTGTGAGATTGGGAATGATTGAGATTTCTCTCGGCACAGCTACCAGAAGACTTCACACTTTCAGACACGTTGCTCACGTCACATCTACGTCTTCGAGCTCAGTTGGAGGCTGCTCAGTAAAGCAAGAGATCACCGGAAAACTGACTTCTAATATCTTTCACTGGTCTCCGTCCAGAGCAACGGGGTCTGGTGGTCCATTATATATACTGTCTATGCAACAACCCACACACAGAATCTAAAGGCTCGGATAGGAATCGGATGGTCTGTAAGCTCGGTAATCAAACCTACGTGGGAGTGTCTGTCTGGTAAACTCACCGGGTTAAGATGAGCTCTTTTATGGTGAATGAAAGGCTCGATCCCACCAACTAGCTCATCCAATCAGATCGCAGTTCACTGGGAGATGTAGTCCACTGGGAGATGTAGTTCACTGGGAGTTGTAGTCCACTGGGAGATGTAGTTCACTGGGAGATGTAGTCCACTGGGAGATGTAGTCCACTGGGAGATGTATTCCACTGGGAGATGTATTCCACTGGGAGATGTAGTCCACTGGGAGATGTAGTCCACTGGGAGATGTAGTTCACTGGGAGTTGTAGTCCACTGGGAGATGTAGTTCACTAGGAGATGTAGTTCACTGGGAGATGTAGTCCACTGGGAGATGTAGTCCACTGAGAGATGTAGTCCACTGGGAGATGTATTCCACTGGGAGATGTATTCCACTGGGAGATGTAGTGAACTGGGAGTTGTAGTCCACTGGGAGATATAGTCCACTGGGAGATATAGTCCACTGGGAGATATAGTCCACTGGGAGATGTAGTTCAGTGGGAGATGTATTCCACTGGGAGATGTAGTGAACTGGGAGATGTAGTGAACTGGGAGATGTAGTTCACTGGGAGATGTAGTCCACTGGGAGATGTAGTTCACTGGGAGTTGTAGTCCACTGGGAGATGTAGTCCACTGGGAGACGTAGTGAACTGGGAGTTGTAGTGAACTGGGAGATATAGTCCACTGGGAGATGTAGTTCACTGGGAGATGTAGTCCACTGGGAGATGTAGTTCACTGGGAGACTTAGTGAACTGGGAGATGTAGTGAACTGGGAGATATAGTCCACTGGGAGATGTAGTTCACTGGGAGACGTAGTTCACTGGGAGTTGTAGTCCACTGGGAGATATAGTCCACTGGGAGATGTAGTCCACTGGGAGATGTAGTCCACTGGGAGATGTAGTTCACTGGGAGATGTAGTTCACTGGGAGATGTAGTCCACTGGGAGATGTAGTCCACTGAGAGATGTAGTCCACTGGGAGATGTAGTCCACTGGGAGATGTAGTCCACTGGGAGATGTAGTTCACTGGGAGTTGTAGTCCACTGGGAGTTGTAGTTCACTGGGAGATGTAGTCCACTGGGAGATGTAGTCCACTGGGAGATGTAGTCCACTGGGAGTTGTAGTCCACTGGGAGATATAGTCCACTGGGAGATATAGTCCACTGGGAGATATAGTCCACTGGGAGATGTAGTTCAGTGGGAGATGTATTCCACTGGGAGATGTAGTGAACTGGGAGATGTAGTGAACTGGGAGATGTAGTGAACTGGGAGATGTAGTTCACTGGGAGATGTAGTCCACTGGGAGTTGTAGTCCACTGGGAGATGTAGTCCACTGGGAGACGTAGTGAACTGGGAGTTGTAGTGAACTGGGAGATATAGTCCACTGGGAGATGTAGTTCACTGGGAGATGTAGTCCACTGGGAGATGTAGTTCACTGGGAGACTTAGTGAACTGGGAGATGTAGTGAACTGGGAGATATAGTCCACTGGGAGATGTAGTTCACTGGGAGACGTAGTTCACTGGGAGTTGTAGTCCACTGGGAGATATAGTCCACTGGGAGTTGTAGTCCACTGGGAGATGTAGTCCACTGGGAGATGTAGTCCACTGGGAGATGTAGTTCACTGGGAGTTGTAGTCCACTGGGAGATGTAGTCCACTGGGAGATGTAGTCCACTGAGAGATGTATTCCACTGGGAGATGTAGTCCACTGGGAGATGTAGTTCACTGGGAGTTGTAGTCCACTGGGAGATGTAGTTCACTGGGAGATGTAGTCCACTGGGAGATGTAGTCCACTGAGAGATGTAGTCCACTGGGAGATGTATTCCACTGGGAGATGTAGTCCACTGGGAGATGTATTCCACTGGGAGATGTATTCCAATGGGAGATGTAGTACACTGGGAGATGTAGTGAACTGGGAGTTGTAGTCCACTGGGAGATATAGTCCACTGGGAGATATAGTCCACTGGGAGATGTAGTCCACTGGGAGATGTAGTTCAGTGGGAGATGTATTCCACTGGGAGATGTAGTGAACTGGGAGATGTAGTCCACTGGGAGATGTAGTCCACTGGGAGATGTAGTCCACTGGGAGATGTAGTTCACTGGGAGTTGTAGTCCACTGGGAGATGTAGTCCACTGGGAGACGTAGTGAACTGGGAGTTGTAGTGAACTGGGAGATATAGTCCACTGGGAGATGTAGTTCACTGGGAGATGTAGTCCACTGGGAGATGTAGTTCACTGGGAGACGTAGTGAACTGGGAGATGTAGTGAACTGGGAGATATAGTCCACTGGGAGATGTAGTTCACTGGGAGACGTAGTTCACTAGGAGTTGTAGTCCACTGGGAGATATAGTCCACTGGGAGTTGTAGTCCACTGGGAGATGTAGTCCACTGGGAGACGTAGTGAACTGGGAGTTGTAGTCCACTGGGAGATATAGTCCACTGGGAGATGTAGTTCACTGGGAGATGTAGTCCACTGGGAGATGTAGTGAACTGGGAGATGTAGTCCACTGGGAGATGTAGTTCACTGGGAGATGTAGTTCACTGGGAGATGTAGTCCACTGGGAGATATAGTCCACTGGGAGATGTAGTCCACTGGGAGATGTAGTTCACTGGGAGATGTAGTCCACTTTTCACGTGTTTTTGGCCCTTTTTTTAAGATGTTTTTGTCGTTTTTTTCACCTTTTTTTGTCGCCTTTTTCAAGTTTTTGTCGCATCTCTCACAGGTTTTTGGCCCTCAACGGATTGGCCGTGTAGTGGCTGTTTGTGTGTACGTACAGTTTTTTCTTATCACCGTTTTTGTTGGCTTTTTCACTGGTTTTTGGTCCTTTTTTCAATGTTCTTGGTCCTTTTTTTCAGTGTTTTTGTCGCATTTTTTGCAGTGCAATGGCTGTTTGCGTGTACGTACAGTTACAGATCTCCTACGAGTGTAAAATATCCGAGCAGAGACAGTTTGTGTGGGTGTGTTTTTGCTGATTAATGTCTCGAGATGGACGTGTTGCTGAGTGACTGGTGTGAAAACATCACACGTTCCCTATTTAAACAACCACACACTCTCATTGCCTTGTGTCGGCTCCAGGAGGCTTTTTGTCAGACCTCCAGTCAGATTAATTAATGTTGTTTATTAGGGCTGGTCCGAATACCATTTTTTGAGCTACAAAGCTTCGATAGTAATGAGCATTGAATATTGGAAGCTTCGGAGAGAGGGGGCTTAACATATTATTATCTCTAATAAAGGCAGGAATCTCTACGTGTCTGTCTGTATGTTTGCATTTTGATTATTTTGAGAACCTTTCATCCAAACGACTTCACGAGGGAGTGCAGCAGTGTCGTATTTGGTGCAATACAGACAGACAGGCCAGACGCGTTCAGAATTAATAAACTTTTAACCTCTCGAGGATCTCCGTCCCGTCAACGGGACACTTTGTGAAGTCGCTGTAACCTCGATAAAACTTCCACTCATGAGCGTTTTTATAACTTCTAATCTTTAAAATATAAAGCCATGTACACAACTGTTACAAAGTGACACAAAATAAAACAACTCAGCCGTAATCTGCGCAGCCGAGAGAGCATGCATACCTGTTGTCGTTGTCCTTTCAGCAACAAAGTGGTATTTTGACCAAAACTTGATTTTCATAAATCCCCAAGAGTCCCAGGAAATGTAATATCGGAACTTTATATTCCAAAACGATCTCTTCGCCTCACGATGTTGAAGTTTCTGGCCGAATGACAGCGGAAAAACGCGGAACAGTTTTCCATTTCCGCACTTGTTATCGCCGCTAGCTTCTCTGCCCAGCTCGCTAAATGCTCGAAGTGGGCGTCATCGTGGACCGACAGGATCATCATCTTCTTCTTCTTCTTCTTCTTCTTCTTCTTCTTCTTCTTCTTTGTAGTTTATTGGCGGTTGGCAAACCAACTTAAATGTGCATTACCGCCACCAACTGGACTGGAGTGTGAACGAGAGATAAATGCAGAAAATAAATAAACCAAAATAAAAAAATACGAATATTCGAATTTCAAATTTTCAATTCGAATACCAACCCACCGAACGAATATTCGAATATTCGGGTCCAGCCCTACTGTTTATTTAACTCGTGTCATCCTGGGAATCCACCTTTTTGTCGGGAGGTTTAGGACAATGTTTTGGCACCTTTTGTTTTAAAAGTTTTTGTTGCCTTTCTCGAGTTTTTTTTCCAAATAACTTTTTCAACGTTTTTGAAAAAGCGCCATTTGTGCCGCTTTTTCCCCCCCGCCTTTTTTGTTGAATTTTTCACGAGTTTTTGTTGATTTTTTTGTTTTGCCGTTTTTGTCGCCTTTTTCACAGGTTTTTGGCCCTTTTTTTCAAAGTTTTTGTTGCCTTTTTCACGTGTTTTTGGCCCTTTTTTCAATGTTTTTATTACTTTTTTTCAACGTTTTTGTCGCATTTTTTGCGTGTTTTTGGCCCTTTTTTCAATGTTTTTGGCCCTTTTTTTTCAACGTTTTTGTCGCATTTTTCACAGGTTTTTGGCTGTGTGTGTGTGTGTGTGTGTGTGTGTGTGTGTGTGTGTGTGTGTGTGTGTTTTTGCTTATTAATTTCTCGAGATGAACGTGTTGCTGAGTGACTGGTGTGAAAACATCACACACTCTCGTTGCCTTGTGTCGGCTCCAGGAGGCATTTTGTCAGACGTACAGTCAGATTAATTAATGCTGTTTATTTAACTCGTGTCATCCTGTTGAAATGGCGAGAAGTCGGTGGAGTTTGGAAGCAGACTGCCAGGCCGGAGGTTTTAGGCTGCAGTCTGGATGCTAATGTCAGGTTTCTGCTCTCTGGTGATGGGGGAGGAGAGGGAGGAGAAGGGGGGAGGTCTTTGGTTGGAGCCTGGCTCTTCCACTCATCTGCATCTTATTTGAATTTCCTGCTTGCATAATTCCTCGTTTAATGGGGAACCGCTCGGCAAACGCCACAGCTGTTTCGCCTTTCCTGCCTGGCAAACGGCGAGGGAGGGAAAAAGGGAAAAGGAAGGAGAGGGAGAGAGGGAGAGAGGGAGAGAGAGAGAGGGAGAGGGAGAGGGAGGTGGGGAGGGAGGGAAGAATGTTTAAAAGAGAAAAAATCTGCAAGTCATGTGGTGCGAAAAATACAGTACAAACATCGTGTGATCCCCCCTGAGGATGGAAGAAGGGGAACTGAGTCAAACACACACACACACACACACACACACACACACACACACACACACACACACACACACACACACACTCCCTGCTTCTCACTGCATGTGCACACACACACACACACACACACACACACACATGCTCCCTGCTTCTCACTGCATGTACACACACACACACACTCTCCCTGTTTCTCACTGCATGCACACACAGTCACACACACACACACATACAAACATAAATACACGCTCACACACTCTCCCTTCATGTACACACACACACACACTCCCTGCTTCTCCCTACACACGCACGCATGCACACACACATGCACGCACGCACACACACACACACACACACACACACACACACACACACACACACACACACACACACACACACACACACACTTGAACAGCACCACACTCCCTTCCCAAGAGGCACACTGAGCATGTGCGGTGATCTTTTTTTTATTGTTTTAATACATTTTATTTACACTTGGTATGCATTACAAGTATGTGAACAGTAATAGGTCAATTATTTCTACATATAGAAATATATATAATATATATAAAAAAAATATATATATATATATATATACAGTGGGGAAAATAAGTATTTGAACACACTGCTATTTTGCAAGTTCTCCCACTTAGAAATCATGGAGGGGTCTGAAATTGTCATCGTAGGTGCATGTCCTCTATGAGAGACATAATCTAAAATAAAAATCCAGAAATCACAATGATATGATTTTATAACTATTTATTTGTATGATACAGCTGCAAATAAGTATTTGAACACCTGATAAAATCAATGTTAATATTTGGTACAGTAGCCTTTGTTTGCAAGTACAGAGGTCAAATGTTTCCTGTAGTTTTTCACCAGGTTTGCACACACTGCAGGAGGGATTTTGGCCAACTCCTCCACACAGATCTTCTCTAGATCAGTCAGGTTTCTGGGCTGTCGCTGAGAAACACTGAGTTTGAGCTCCCTCCAAAGATTCTCTATTGGGTTTAGGTCTGGAGACTGGCTAGGCCACGTCAGAACCTTGATATGCTTCTTACAGAGCCACTCCTTGGTTATCCTGGCTGTGTGCTTCGGCTCATTGTCATGTTGGAAGACCCAGCCTCGACACATCTTCAATGCTCTAACTGAGGGAAGGAGGTTGTTCCCCAAAATCTCGCAATACATGGCCCCGGTCATCCTCTCCTTTATACAGTGCAGTCGCCCTGTCCCATGTGCAGAAAAACACCCCCAAAGCACGATGCTACCACCCCCATGCTTCACAGTAGGGATGGTGTTCTTGGGATGGTACTCATCATTCTTCTTCCTCCAAACACGGTTAGTGGAATTATGACCAAAAAGTTCTATTTTGGTCTCATCTGACCACATGACTTTCTCCCATGACTCCTCTGGATCATCCAAATGGTCATTGGCAAACTTAAGACGAGCCTGGACATGTGCTGGTTTAAGCAGGGGAACCTTCCGTGCCATGCGTGATTTCAAACCATGACGTCTTAGTGTATTACCAACAGTAACCTTGGAAACGGTGGTCCCAGCTCTTTTCAGGTCATTGACCAGCTCCCCCCCTGTAGTTCTGGGCTGATTTCTCACCTTTCTTAGGATCATTGAGACCCCACGAGGTGAGATCTTGCATGGAGCCCCAGTCCGAGGGAGATTGACAGTCATGTTTAGCTTCTTCCATTTTCTAATGATTGCTCCAACAGTGGACCTTTCTTCACCAAGCTGCTTGGCAATTTCCCCGTAGCCCTTTCCAGCCTTGTGGAGGTGGACAGTTTTGTCTCTAATGTCTTTGGACAGCTCTTTGGTCTTGGCCATGTTAGTAGTTGGATTCTTACTGATTGTATGGGGTGGACAGGTGTCTTTATGCAGCTAACAACCTCAAACAGGTGCATCTAATTTAGGATAATAAATGGAGTGGAGGTGGACATTTTAAAGGCAGACTAACAGGTCTTTGAGGGTCAGAATTCGAGCTGATAGACAGGTGTTCAAATACTTATTTGCAGCTGTATCATACAAATAAATAGTTAAAAAAATCATATATTGTGGTTTCTGGATTTTTTTTTTTTAGATTGTCTCTCACATTGGACATGCACCTACGATGACAATTTCAGACCCCTTCATTATTTCCAAGTGGGAGAAATTGCAAAATAGCAGGGTGTTCAAATACTTATTTTCCTCACTGTGTATATATATATATATTATATAAAATCAAATGAATAGAAAACTAACAAAAGAATGCCATGCCAGGGGAGGGAGCACAATCATACAGTTTTAATGGCTTTTTTGAAGTAATTGTCCTAATATAGTGTGTGTATGTGTGTGTATGTATATATATATATATATATATATATATATATATATATATATATATATATATATTTGCACCATATCTTACATTAAGCCCTCAGAGGGGCTTAATTTGGGCACTCTCCAGTGCATACTGCAATTAACATAGAAAAGAAATTAAAATACTGATAACAAAAAGAGAAGAAAGAGAGGGGGGAAAAAAGCCCAAACTTAAATTTAAAATTACACTAAATAGCAAATTAACAGAATTAATATTAAAGCTAAAAATAACATTAGGCGTTACATGGGGAAGTTACAGGTAATATTATCCAAGGTAAATCCACAAATACATTTGCCACAGTTTATTTGGGTGTGTATACATTTTAGGAACGGATTAGTGAGCTCCCCCCACTTCCCCCCTCCCCCTATCAGCTCTGTGATTGGTCGGTAACAGCCTTGAGCGGCCCACATTGTGCCAGGCGGACTTCAGCCAGCCGCATTAGTCTGTTGACGCATTCACAGCCCTATTAGAGGCTGGTAGTCCGCTCATTAGCAGAGCCAGGCTGGAGTTTGAACCCTGCCACACAGACGCTTTAATCAATAACAGAATGGTTGTATACGCGGGCGTTTATATGGCGTTTATATGGCGTTTATATGGCGTTGATGCCGAGACGTGTCGACAGCTGATGAGGTTTCCCGGATAAACACACCTGTGGGACAGTGACAAAAACGTTGGAAAAAGTGACAAAAACGTTGGACAAAGTGACAAAACCCTTGAAAAAAGTGACAAAAATAATGGAAAAAGTGACAAAAATAATGAAAAAAGTGACAAAAAATGACAAAAACATCGAAAAAAGTGACAAAAACATCGAAAAAAAGTGACAAAAACGTTGGAAAAAGTGACAAAAAAGTGACAAAAACCTTGAAAAAAGTGACAAAAACCTTGAAAAAAGTGACAAAAACGTTGGAAAAAGTGACAAAAATAATGGAAAAAGTGACAAACGTTGTAAAAAGTGACAAAAAATTGACAAAAACATCGAAAAAAAGCGACAAAAACGTTGGAAAAAGTGACAAATGTTGAAAAAAGTGACAAAAACATAAAAAAGTGACAAAAACGTCGGAAGATGTGCCAAAAACGTCGGAAAAGGTGCCAAAAACGTCGATAAAAGTGCCAAAAACGTTGAAAAAGTGACAAAAAATTGACAAAAACATCAAAAAAAGTGACAAAAACATCGAAAAAAAGTGACAAAAATGTTGGAAAAAGTGACAGAAAAGTGACAAAAATCTTGAAAAAAGTGACAAAAACCTTGAAAAAAATGACAAGAATAATGGAAAAAGTGACAAAAATAATGAAAAAAGTGACAAAAAATTGACAAAAACATTGAAAAAAAGCGACAAAAACGTTGGAAAAAGTGACAAATGTTGAAAAAAGTGACAAAAACCTTGAAAAAAATGACAAATAATGGAAAAAGTGACAAAAATAATGAAAAAAGTGACAAAAAATTGACAAAAACATCGAAAAAAGTGACAAAAACATCGAAAAAAAGTGACAAAAACGTTGGAAAAAGTGACAAAAAAGTGACAAAAACCTTGAAAAAAGTGACAAAAATAATGGAAAAAGTGACAAACGTTGGAAAAAGTGACAAAAAATTGACAAAAACATTGGAAAAAGTGACAAAAACATCGAAAAAAAGCGACAAAAACGTTGGAAAAAGTGACAAATGTTGAAAAAAGTGACAAAAACATAAAAAAGTGCCAAAAACGTTGGAAGATGTGCCAAACACGTCGGAAGATGTGCCAAAAACGTTGGAAAAGGTGCCAAAAACGTCGATAAAAGTGCCAAAAACGTCAAAAAAGTGCCAAAAACGTTGAAAAAAGTGCCAAAAACGTCGGAATAAGTGACAAAAACGTCAAAGTGACAAAAACGTTGAAAAAAAATTCTATTTTGCACGGCTGCATTTAACTGTGAATAATAATAGGGCTGTGCTCGATTGAAGAACTTATTAGTCGACTAACACTCATTCAATCGTACCGACTGATCGATGAGTTGATTTAATCGACAGATCTGTAAATCTGAGTCGTGCTAAAAGCACCACTTTAATTCTTGTGTTTACCGGAGATGTGCTCGTACGTTTCTTGGAAAATATTAGGGGTGATGTGAAAAAAAGTATGATGACCAAACAGAGAAATTTATCTTTTTAGATAAAACAGATGTTGACAAAATTGTCCTTTTCGGGACATCATTTGAAATTGGGGAAAACCTGAAGTTGGAAAAAAGCAAATGCATTGCAATACATCGCAGAATATTGCAATATGTTTAAAAATCGCATTAATATCGTATCGTGACGTAAGTATCGGGATGATATCGTATCGTGAGGCCTCTGGTGATTCCCACCCCTAGAAAATAAGTCATTCAGCGTGAAAAAAAAGCATCAAACGTGACTAATGGACCAAAGAAATCTGAGTTAACTAAACACCAAAACGACCGATTAGTCGACTAATCCACTAAGACGGAGCAGCCCTAAATATTAGTGGAATATCAACTTCCATTAGCCGTGGAAACGGCTCAGTCTGAGCATAGTCTTTACAGAATAAGGGGCCAAAACCTGAATAATATTATGTGCATGTAAATGTAATAAGTGATTTTGCTGCCAGAGAGGAAGGGCAGAGCTAACACAACATACTCGCTCTTCAACTCACTTGCACGTGTTTTTTTTTCTTTCTGCCCTGTCGCTGATTATGGTACTTTAAAACATCTTTGCCCCTGATTGCTGCAATTTGCATCCAAAATAGTGAGCTCCTTCTTAGAGACATTAGCGAACACGCGGGCATGATGCACATCTTTTTAGATTCAGCACGACGTACGCTTTCAGAGGATGTTATTACCTTCGATGTCCGTCCATAAATCTGTTAAAGAGCTCATATTCTGCTCATTTTCAGGTTCATAATTGTATTTAGAGGTTATATCAGAAGAGGTTTACATGGTTTAATCTTCAAAAAACACCATATTTTAGTTGTGCTGCACATTGCTGCAGCTCCTCTTTTCACCCTGTGTGTTGAGCTCTCTGTTTTAGCTACAGAGTGAGACATCTCACTTCTGTCCCATCTTTGTTGGGAGTTGCACATGCTCAGTAGCTAGGTAAGGACTACTAGCCAGTCAGAAGCAGAGTATGAGGGCGAGCCCTGACAGAACCCAGGTAAGGACTACTAGCCAGTCAGAAGCAGAGTATGAGGGTGAGCCCTGACAGTACCCAGGTAAGGACTACTAGCCAGTCAGAAGCAGAGTATGAGGGCGAGCCCTGACAGTACCCAGGTAGGCCAGTCAGAAGGACTACAGTACCCAGGTAGCCAGTCAGAAGCAGAGTATGAGGGCCCCTGACAGTACCTAGGTCAGAAGCAGAGGACTACTAGCCAGTCAGAAGCAGAGTCAGAGGGCCCTGACCCTGACAGTACCTAGGTAAGGACTACTAGCCAGTCAGAAGCAGAGTATGAGGGCGTGTCCTGACAGTACCTAGGTAAGGACTACTAGCCAGTCAGAAGCAGAGTATGAGGGCGTGTCCTGACAGTACCTAGGTAAGGACTACTAGCCAGTCAGAAGCAGAGTATGAGGGCGAGCCCTGACAGTACCTAGGTAAGGACTACTAGCCAGTCAGAAACAGAGTATGAGGGCGTGCCCTGACAGTACCTAGGTAAGGACTACTAGCCAGTCAGAAGCAGAGTATGAGGGCGAGCCCTGACAGTACCTAGGTAAGGACTACTAGCCAGTCAGAAGCAGAGTATGAGGGCGAGCCCTGACAGTACCTAGGTAAGGACTACTAGCCAGTCAGAAGCAGAGTATGAGGGCGAGCCCTGACAGTACCTAGGTAAGGACTACTAGCCAGTCAGAAGCAGAGTATGAGGGCGAGCCCTGACAGTACCTAGGTAAGGACTACTAGCCAGTCAGAAGCAGAGTATGAGGGCGAGCCCTGACAGTACCTAGGTAAGGACTACTAGCCAGTCAGAAGCAGAGTATGAGGGCGAGCCCTGACAGTACCTAGGTAAGGACTACTAGCCAGTCAGAAGCAGAGTATGAGGGCCCTGACAGTACCTAGGTAAGGACTACTAGCCAGTCAGAAGCAGAGTATGAGGGCCCTGACAGTACCTAGGTAAGGACTACTAGCCAGTCAGAAGCAGAGTATGAGGGCATACTCGTTTAGAAATCCTATAAAAAAGAACTTGCCTGAGAATCATCAGGTTTTTAGGTTTTCTTGTAGCCTCGTTGGTAGTTGTCTGTAATTTGATAAATACGTTGCAAACTGGAGCTGCTAACAGCTGATTTTGCACACTTTAAATGCTGCCATTTTGTCAAAAATGTAAACAAATACTGGCTGAATGAATGAATGAATGAATGAATGAATGAACGGGGCTCAAGTTGTAGGCCACAGTGCA
>NC_041344.1:275779-288279 GCF_004354835.1 Perca flavescens | reverse complement strand
GCAGGGGGAATGAGAGGGGGAAACACCAGAGCAGGGGGAATGAGAGGGGGGAAACACCAGAGCAGGGGGAATGAGAGGGGGAACACCAGAGCAGGGGGGGAATGAGAGGGGGAAACACCAGAGCAGGGGGGAATGAGAGGGGGGAAACACCAGAGCAGGGGGGAATGAGAGGGGGGAACACCAGAGCAGGGGGAATGAGAGGGGGAAACACCAGAGCAGGGGGAATGAGAGGGGGGAACACCAGAGCAGGGGGAAGGAGAGGGGGGAACACCAGAGCAGGGGGAAGGAGAGGTTTTGGCCTATTTCCGAATACAAATTCTGTCAGTTGGCTTCTATCTGTTTAGTGTAGCTATGACGATCAGCTCTGGCCTCTGGAGCGATATGAGAGTATTACACATACACACACACACACACACACACACACACACACACACACACACAGACACACACAGACAGAGACACACACACACACACACACAGACACACAGACACACACAGACAGAGACACACATACACAGACACACACACAGACACACAGACACACACAGTCAGAGACACACACACAGACACACACAGACACACACACACACACACACACACACACACACACACACACACACACACACACACACACACACACACACACACACACACACACACACACACACACACACACACACACACACACACACACACAGAGAGCCTGGTTAGTGATTGGTTGGTGATGGATGCAGGATGAGGTCAGTCCTGAGGGGAATCCAGACTCTCTGAAAAGACCTGTTGTTGTTGTTGTCTCTCTCTCTCTCTCTGTCTCTCTCTGTCTCTCTGTGTCTCTCTCCCCGCTGTGCTGCAATCCTCGGATGATCTCATCCACACACACACACACACACACACACACACACACACACACACACACACACACACACACACACACACACACTCTGGGGAAAGCACTGCCGGTGATTCCCTCTTAAAGGAGCTTCAGAACGTGTTTGGCTCCAAAATAACCTTAGCAATCCAGCATTTAGAAATGGAAGAAGGGCTTTCTGTTGAACTCGTGCCCACCTTACCTCTCCGTAAGGTGGGCACGAAAACTCAGTCAGTGGCCCAGTCTTTGGACTTTGGAGCGCATTGTGGAAATTTTTTATTAGAAATAACCCCTTGAGATTAAACCATTACATATTAGACAGTAAACAGTGAAGGTCATTCATATACAGTTAAAAAAAATAAAATAAAAATAATAAAAAAAATATACATAACAAAAAATAAAAATAAAAAATATATATATATAAAAAATAAAAATGAAAATACAAAAAATAAATAAATAATAAAAATTAAAATAAATAAAAATATCAAGCATGAGAAAAACTTGCAGCTTGTATGCAAATAATTGAAGAAGAGCCATCTTAAACTGATGAAAAGAGGAGATAGATCTAAAACACCTAGATAAACCATTCCAGTCGGAAGGGGCTTTCAATTTAAAGGCTCTCCTCCCAATTTCTTTTGATGGATGTGGTACGGAGGGGGCTTAGGGTTGTCCCAATGTCAAATTTCAAAAGGGGCGTAAGGGGTTTTGAATACACACACTTACTGAGCCCTTTTTTCCGTGAAGTCTGCATCGATGCAGAAAAAGGGAATTACACACAGTTCAAATTACAAAAAGGTAAAACAGCAGCCCGGCACACGACAGCAACAAACTTAAAATGAAAATTACCAAACTGGCAAAGAGTCAGCAGCATCTTTTTTGTTATTAAAGGTCCATGTGAAGGTAACCATGTGATCTGGTGAAGTGCTGTCCCAGTCCCATGTCTACCTATCTGGTTTTCTTTTTTTTCTTTCTATATTTTATATATATGTATTTTTATGTTCTGAGTCTTCTGTGCAGCACTTTGGAAACTTTGTGTTTGTAAAATGTGCTATAGAAATAAAGTGGATTGGATTGGATTGGCTAGAGCCGGTGTTGGTCATGTGGTCAGTCCCCTCCAGAGAAATGTGATTATGCGATCGCATAATTCAACGCATAATTAAGCCAAAGTCTGCATATTTATTCGGGAGGGGGGGGGGCCGCACTTTCGCCGCATAAATTGCCGATTTCCGCGCAAAATATGCCGTGCTTGCATGATTACGTGACATTTTTTTTGCAAAATGTTTTTCAGTTACAAGGCTGAAGTTAACTTCTACTTCGCTTTTTTCAAAGTTTTTTTGCCGTTTTGTTTTTTCGTTTTGACCTATTCTTCCCTTTCTTCCTCCCTTTTTTCTGCTGTCTTTTTCTCTTCGAAGTTTTTGTGACTTTTTTCAAAGGATTTGTTGCTTTTTTCAATAATGTTCCCCCCTTTTGAGCAGTTTTTTTTAAAGCCATGTACCCCCTAACCAGCGCAAGTAATATTTAACAGCCTCGTACTTTGAAAACATTTAAATGCTAGTAGAAAAAGGAGCAAAAACTTGGAGAAAGACGGTAGAAAGAAGGGAGGAAGGCAATAATAGGTAGAAAATATTAATAGAAACTTTGAAAAAAAGAGACACAGACTTAAAAAAAAAAGTAGGCAACACTAGCGCGACAAAAAATTCCAAAAAAGCGACAAAATTTGAAAAAAGGGACAAAAACTTCTTAGACAAAAAGACAGCAGAAAAAAGGGAGGAAGAAAGGGAAGAAGAGGTCAAAACGAACGACAAAAACTTTGAAAAAAGTGACAAAAACTTCAAAGAGAAAAAGACAGTAGAAAAAAGGGTTGAAGAAAGGGAAGAATAGGTCAAAACGAACAACAAAACCTTCAATTCAAGGCAACAAACTTCAAAAACAGCGACAAAAACTTTGAAAAAAGTGACAAAAACTTCAAAGACAAAAAGACAGCAGAAAAAAGGGAGGAAGAAAGGGAAGAAGAGGTCAAAACAAACGACAAAACCTTCAATTCAAGGCAACAAACTTCAAAAACAGCGACAAAAACTTTGAAGAGAAAAAGACAGCAGAAAAAAGGGAGGAAGAAAGGGAAGAATAGGTCAAAACGAACGACAAAACCTTCAATTCAAGGCAACAAACTTCAAAAACAGCGACAAAAAGTGACAAAAACTTCAAAGACAAAAAGACAGCAGAAAAAAGGGAGGAAGAAAGGGAAGAATAGGTCAAAACGAACGACAAAACCTTCAATTCAAGGCAACAAACTTCAAAAACAGCGACAAAAAGTGACAAAAACTTCAAAGAGAAAAAGACAGTAGAAAAAGGGAGGAAGAAAGGGAAGAATAGGTCAAAACAAACAACAAAACCTTCAATTCAAGGACAAACTTCAAAAAAAAAAAAAAGCAACAAAAACTTTGAAAAAAGTGACAAAAACTTCAAAGAGAAAAAGACAGTAGAAAAAGTGAGGAAGAAAGGGAAGAAGAGGTCAAAACGAACGACAAAACCTTCAATTCAAGGCGACAAACTTCAAAAAAGCAATAAAAAAACTTTGAAAAAAAGTGACAAAAACTTCAAAGACAAAAAGACAGCAGAAAAAAGGGAGGAAGAAAGGGAAGAAGAGGTCAAAACAAACGACAAAACCTTTGTAAAAAGTGACAAAAACTTCAAAGAGAAAAAGACAGTAGAAAAGTGAGGAAGAAAGGGAAGAAGAGGTCAAAACGAACAACAAAACCTTCAATAAAAAGGAGACAAACTTCAAAAAATGCAACAAGAACTTTGAAAAAAGTGACAAAAACTTCACAGAGAAAAAGACAGTAGAAAAAGGGAGGAAGAAAGGGAAGAATAGGTCAAAACGAACGACAAAAAACCTTCAATTCAAGGCGACAAACTTCAAAAAGCAATAAAAACTTTGAAAAAAAAAAAAGTGACAAAAACTTCACAGAGAAAAAGACAGTAGAAAAAGGGAGGAAGAAAGGGAAGAATAGGTCAAAACGAACGACAAAACCTTCAATTCAAGGCGACAAACTTCAAAAAAAGCAATAAAAACTTTGAAAAAAGTGACAAAAACTTCAAAGAGAAAAAGACAGTAGAAAAAAGGAGGAAGAAAGGGAAGAAGAGGTCAAAACGAACAACAAAACCTTCAATTCAAGGCGACAAACTTCAAAAACAGCGACAAACTGAAAAAAGTGACAAAAACTTCAAAGAGAAAAAGACAGCAGAAAAAAGGGAGGAAGAACGGGAAGAAGAGGTCAAAACGAACAACAAAACCTTCAATAAAAAGGTGACAAACTTCAAAAACAGCGACAAAAACTTTGAAAAAAGTGACAAAAACTTCAAAGACAAAAAGACATCAGAAAAAAGGGAGGAAGAAAGGGAAGAAGAGGTCAAAACAAACGACAAAACCTTCAATAAAAAGGCGACAAACTTCAAAAACAGCAACAAAAACTGAAAAAAGTGACAAAAACTTCAAAGAGAAAAAGACAGTAGAAAAAAGGGAGGAAGAAAGGAAAGAAGAGGTCAAAACGAACAACAAAACCTTCAATAAAAAGGTGACAAACTTCAAAAACAGCGACAAAAACTTTGAAAAAAGTGACAAAAACTTCAAAGACAAAAAGACAGCAGAAAAAAGGGAGGAAGAAAGGGAAAAATAGGTCAAAACAACAACAAAACCTTCAATGAAAAGGTGACAAACTTCAAAAAGTGACAAAAACTTCAAAGAGAAAAAGACAGTAGAAAAAAAGGAGGAAGAAAGGAAAGAATAGGTCAAAACGAACGACAAAACCTTCAATTCAAGGCAACAAACTTCAAAAACAGCGACAAAAAGTGACAAAAACTTCAAAGACAAAAAGACAGCAGAAAAAAGGGAGGAAGAAAGGGAAGAATAGGTCAAAACGAACGACAAAACCTTCAATTCAAGGCAACAAACTTCAAAAACAGCGACAAAAGTGACAAAAAACTTCAAAGAGAAAAAGACAGTAGAAAAAGGGAGGAAGAAAGGGAAGAATAGGTCAAAACAAACAACAAAACCTTCAATTCAAGGCGACAAACTTCAAAAAAAAAGCAACAAAAACTTTGAAAAAAGTGACAAAAACTTCAAAGAGAAAAAGACAGTAGAAAAAGTGAGGAAGAAAGGGAAGAAGAGGTCAAAACGAACGACAAAACCTTCAATTCAAGGCGACAAACTTCAAAAAAAGCAATAAAAACTTTGAAAAAAGTGACAAAAACTTCAAAGACAAAAAGACAGCAGAAAAAAGGGAGGAAGAAAGGGAAGAAGAGGTCAAAACAAACGACAAAACCTTTGTAAAAAGTGACAAAAACTTCAAAGAGAAAAAGACAGTAGAAAAGTGAGGAAGAAAGGGAAGAAGAGGTCAAAACGAACAACAAAACCTTCAATAAAAAGGAGACAAACTTCAAAAAATGCAACAAGAACTTTGAAAAAAGTGACAAAAACTTCACAGAGAAAAAGACAGTAGAAAAAGGGAGGAAGAAAGGGAAGAATAGGTCAAAACGAACGACAAAACCTTCAATTCAAGGCGACAAACTTCAAAAAAATAATAAAAACTTTGAAAAAAGTGACAAAAACTTCACAGAGAAAAAGACAGTAGAAAAAGGGAGGAAGAAAGGGAAGAATAGGTCAAAACGAACGACAAAAACTTCAAAAAAAAAAAAAAAGCAATAAAAACTTTGAAAAAAGTGACAAAAACTTCAAAAAAAAAGACAATAAAAACTTTGAAAAAAACGACAAAAACTTCAAAGAGAAAAAAAACAGTAAACTGAAAAAGGAGGAAAACTTCAAAGAGAAAGAGGTCAAAAGGAAGAACGGAAGAAGAGGTCAAAACCTTCAAAACCTTCAAGGCGACAAACTTCAAAAACAGCGACAAAAAACTGAAAAAAAGTGACAAAAACTTCAAAGACAAAAAGACAGCAGAAAAAAGGGAGGAAGAAAGGGAAGAAGAGGTCAAAACAAACGACAAAACCTTCAATAAAAAGGCGACAAACTTCAAAAACAGCAACAAAAACTGAAAAAAGTGACAAAAACTTCAAAGAGAAAAAGACAGTAGAAAAAAGGGAGGAAGAAAGGAAAGAAGAGGTCAAAACGAACAACAAAACCTTCAATAAAAAGGTGACAAACTTCAAAAACAGCGACAAAAACTTTGAAAAAAGTGACAAAAACTTCAAAGACAAAAAGACAGCAGAAAAAAGGGAGGAAGAAAGGGAAAAATAGGTCAAAACAACAACAAAACCTTCAATAAAAAGGTGACAAACTTCAAAAAGTGACAAAAAAAAAACTTCAAAGAGAAAAAGACAGTAGAAAAAAAAGAGGAAGAAAGGAAAGAAGAGGTCAAAACGAACAACAAAACCTTCAATAAAAAGGTGACAAAACTTCAAAAATAGCAACAAAAACTTTGAAAAAAGTGACAAACTTCACAGAGAAAAAGACAGTAGAAAAAAGGGAGTAAGAAAGGGAAGAATAGGTCAAAACGAACGACAAAACCTTCAATTCAAGGCGACAAACTTCAAAAAAAAGCAATAAAAACTTTGAAAAAAGTGACAAAAACTTCGAAGACAAAAAGACAGCAGAAAAAAGGGAGGAAGAAAGGAAAGAAGAGGTCAAAACGAACGACAAAACCTTTGAAAAAAGTGACAAAAACTTCAAAGAGAAAAAGACAGTAGAAAAAAGGGAGGAAGAAAGGGAAGAAGAGGTCAAAACGAACAACAAAACCTTCAATTCAAGGCGACAAACTTCAAAAACAGCGACAAAAACTTTGAAAAAAGTGACAAAAACTTCAAAGAGAAAAAGACAGTAGAAAAAAGGGAGGAAGAAAGGGAAGAAGAGGTTAAAACGAACGACAAAACCTTCAATTCAAGGCGACAAACTTCAAAAAAGCAACAAAAACTTTGAAAAAGTGACAAAAACTTCAAGACAAAAACAGACAGCAAAAAAAGGGAGGAAGAAAGGGAAGAAGAGGTCAAAACAAACAACAAAACCTTCAATAAAAAGGCGACAAACTTCAAAAAAAGCAATAAAAACTTTGAAAAAAGTGACAAAAACTTCAAAGAGAAAAAGACAGTAGAAAAAAGGAGGAAGAAAGGGAAGAGGTCAAAACGAACGACAAAACCTTCAATTCAAGGCGACAAACTTCAAAAACAGCGACAAACTGAAAAAAGTGACAAAAACTTCAAAGAGAAAAAGACAGCAGAAAAAAGGGAGGAAGAACGGGAAGAAGAGGTCAAAACGAACAACAAAACCTTCAATAAAAAGGTGACAAACTTCAAAAACAGCGACAAAAACTTTGAAAAAAGTGACAAAAACTTCAAAGACAAAAAGACATCAGAAAAAAAGGGAGGAAGAAAGGGAAGAAGAGGTCAAAACAAACGACAAAATCTTCAATAAAAAGGCGACAAACTTCAAAAACAGCAACAAAAAACTGAAAAAGTGACAAAAACTTCAAAGAGAAAAAAGACAGTAGAAAAAGGGAGGAAGAAAGGAAAGAAGAGGTCAAAACGAACAACAAAACCTTCAATAAAAAGGTGACAAACTTCAAAAACAGCGACAAAAAAAACTTTGAAAAAAGTGACAAAAAACTTCAAAGACAAAAAAGACAGCAGAAAAAAAAGGGAGGAAGAAAGGGAAAAATAGGTCAAAACAACAACAAAACCTTCAATAAAAAGGTGACAAACTTCAAAAAGTGACAAAAACTTCAAAGAGAAAAAGACAGTAGAAAAAAAGGGAGGAAGAAAGGAAAGAAGAGGTCAAAACGAACGACAAAACCTTCAATAAAAAGGTGACAAAACTTCAAAAATAGCAACAAAAACTTTGAAAAAAGTGACAAACTTCACAGAGAAAAAGACAGTAGAAAAAAAAAGGGAGTAAGAAAGGGAAGAATAGGTCAAAACGAACGACAAAACCTTCAATTCAAGGCGACAAACTTCAAAAAAAATAAAAACTTTGAAAAAGTGACAAAAACTTCAAGACAAAAAAAGACAGCAGAAAAAAAAAAGGAGGAAGAAAGGAAAGAAGAGGTCAAAACGAACGACAAAAACCTTTGAAAAAAAAAGACAAAAAACTTCAAAGAGAAAAAGACAGTAGAAAAAAAAGGAGGAAGAAAGGGAAGAAGAGGTCAAAACGAACAACAAAACCTTCAATTCAAGGCGACAAACTTCAAAAACAGCGACAAAAACTTTGAAAAAGTGACAAAAACTTCAAAGAGAAAAAGACAGTAGAAAAAAAGAGGAAGAAAGGGAAGAAGAGGTTAAAACGAACGACAAAACCTTCAATTCAAGGCGACAAACTTCAAAAAAAGCAACAAAAACTTTGAAAAAAGTGACAAAAACTTCGAAGACAAAAAGACAGCAGAAAAAAGGGAGGAAGAAAGGGAAGAAGAGGTCAAAACAAACAACAAAACCTTCAATAAAAAGGCGACAAACTTCAAAAAAAAAGCAATAAAAACTTTGAAAAAAAGTGACAAAAACTTCAAAGAGAAAAAAGACAGTAGAAAAAAAGGGAGGAAGAAAGGGAAGAAGAGGTCAAACGAACAACAAAACCTTCAATTCAAGGCGACAAACTTCAAAAACAGCGACAAACTGAAAAAAAGTGACAAAAAACTTCAAAGACAAAAAAGACATCAGAAAAAAGGGAGGAAGAAAGGGAAGAAGAGGTCAAAACAAACGACAAAAAACTTCAATAAAAAGGCGACAAACTTCAAAAACAGCAACAAAAAACTGAAAAAGTGACAAAAAACTTCAAAGAGAAAAAGACAGTAGAAAAAAGGAGGAAGAAAGGGAAAAATAGGTCAAAACAACAACAAAACCTTCAATAAAAAAGGCGACAAACTTCAAAAACAGCAACAAAAACTGAAAAAAGTGACAAAAAACTTCAAAGAGAAAAAGACAGTAGAAAAAAAGGGAGGAAGAAAGGAAAGAAGAGGTCAAAACGAACAACAAAACCTTGAATAAAAAGGTGACAAACTTCAAAAACAGCGACAAAAACTTTGAAAAAGTGACAAAAAACTTCAAAGACAAAAAAGACAGCAGAAAAAAGGGAGGAAGAAAGGGAAAAATAGGTCAAAACAACAACAAAACCTTCAATAAAAAGGTGACAAACTTCAAAAAAGTGACAAAAACTTCAAAGAGAAAAAGACAGTAGAAAAAAGGGAGGAAGAAAGGAAAGAAGAGGTCAAAACGAACAACAAAACCTTCAATTCAAGGCGACAAACTTCAAAAACAGCGACAAACTGAAAAAAGTGACAAAAACTTCAAAGACAAAAAGACATCAGAAAAAAGGGAGGAAGAAAGGGAAGAAGAGGTCAAAACAAACGACAAAACCTTCAATAAAAAGGCGACAAACTTCAAAAAACAGCAACAAAAACTGAAAAAAGTGACAAAAACTTCAAAGAGAAAAAAGACAGTAGAAAAAAAAAGGGAGGAAGAAAGGGAAAAATAGGTCAAAACAAACAACAAAACCTTCAATAAAAAGGCGACAAACTTCAAAAAAAAAAAATAAAAACTTTGAAAAAAGTGACAAAAAACTTCACAGAGAAAAAGACAGTAGAAAAAAAGGGAGGAAGAAAGGGAAGAAGAGGTCAAAACGAACAACAAAACCTTCAATTCAAGGCGACAAACTTCAAAAACAGCGACAAACTGAAAAAGTGACAAAAAACTTCAAAGACAAAAAAAGACATCAGAAAAAAGGGAGGAAGAAAGGGAAAAAGGGTCAAAACAACAACAAAACCTTCAAAAAAAAACTTCAAAAACAGAACAAAAAAACTTGACAAAAAAAGAGAGCAACAAAAAGGAAGAAAGGGAAAAAGGTGACAAAAAAAACTTCAAAGAGAAAAAGAAACAGAAAACTGAAAAAAAAACTTCAAAGAGGAAGAAAAAAAGGAAAGAAAGAAAGAAGAGGTCAAACGAACAACAAAACCTTGAATAAAAAGGTGACAAACTTCAAAAACAGCGACAAAAACTTTGAAAAAAAGTGACAAAAACTTCAAAGACAAAAAAAAGACAGCAGAAAAAGGGAGGAAGAAAGGGAAAAATAGGTCAAAACGAACAACAAAACCTTCAATAAAAAGGTGACAAAACTTCAAAAATAGCAACAAAAACTTTGAAAAAAGTGACAAAAACTTCACAGAGAAAAAGACAGTAGAAAAAAGGGAGGAAGAAAGGGAAGAATAGGTCAAAACGAACGACAAAACCTTCAATTCAAGGCGACAAACTTCAAAAAAAGCAATAAAAACTTTGAAAAAGTGACAAAAAACTTCAAGACAAAAAAACAGACAGAAAAAAAAGGGGAGGAAGAAAGGGAAGAAGAGGTCAAAACGAACGACAAAACCTTTGAAAAAAGTGACAAAAACTTCAAAGAGAAAAAGACAGTAGAAAAAAGGGAGGAAGAAAGGGAAGAAGAGGTTAAAACGAACGACAAAACCTTCAATTCAAGGCGACAAACTTCAAAAAAGCAACAAAACTTTGAAAAAGTGACAAAAACTTCAAGACAAAAAGACAGCAGAAAAAAAAAAGGAAGAAAGGGAAGAAGAGGTCAAAACAAACAACAAAACCTTTGAAAAAAAGACAAAAACTTCAAAAAAAGCAACAAAAAGAAAAAAGTAGAAAAAAACAGAGAGGAAGAAAAAGGAAGAATAGGTCAAAACGAACGACAAAACCTTCAATTCAAGGCGACAAACTTCAAAAACAGCGACAAACTGAAAAAAGTGACAAAAACTTCAAAGAGAAAAAGACAGCAGAAAAAAGGGAGGAAAAAAGGGAAGAAGAGGTCAAAACGAACAACAAAACCTTCAATAAAAAGGTGACAAACTTCAAAAAAAGCAATAAAAACTTTGAAAAAAGTGACAAAAACTTCAAAGACAAAAAGACAGTAGAAAAAAGGGAGGAAGAAAGGGAAGAAGAGGTCAAAACGAACAACAAAACCTTCAATAAAAAGGTGACAAACTTCAAAAACAGCGACAAAAACTTTGAAAAAAGTGACAAAAACTTCAAAGACAAAAAGACATCAGAAAAAAGGGAGGAAGAAAGGGAAGAAGAGGTCAAAACAAACGACAAAAACCTTCAATAAAAAGGCGACAAACTTCAAAAACAGCAACAAAAACTGAAAAAAAAGTGACAAAAAACTTCAAAGAGAAAAAGACAGTAGAAAAAAAGGAGGAAGAAAGGAAAGAAGAGGTCAAAACGAACAACAAAACCTTCAATAAAAAGGTGACAAACTTCAAAAAACAGCGACAAAAAACTTTGAAAAAAGTGACAAAAAACTTCAAAGACAAAAAGACAGTAGAAAAAAAAGGGAGGAAGAAAGGGAAGAAGAGGTCAAAACGAACAACAAAACCTTTCAATAAAAAGGTGACAAACTTCAAAAACAGCGACAAAAACTTTGAAAAAGTGACAAAAACTTCAAAGACAAAAAGACAGCAGAAAAAAAGGGAGGAAGAAAGGGAAAAATAGGTCAAAACAACAACAAAACCTTCAATAAAAAGGTGACAAACTTCAAAAAGTGACAAAAACTTCAAAGAGAAAAAGACAGTAGAAAAAAGGAGGAAGAAAGGAAAGAAGAGGTCAAAAACGAACAACAAAACCTTCAATAAAAAGGTGACAAAACTTCAAAAATAGCAACAAAAACTTTGAAAAAAAGACAAAAAACTTCACAGAGAAAAAGACAGTAAAAAGGAGGAAGAAAGGGAAGAATAGGTCAAAACGAACGACAAAACCTTCAATTCAAGGCGACAAACTTCAAAAAAAAAAAAATAAAAACTTTGAAAAAGTGACAAAAAAAACTCAAGACAAAAAGACAGCAGAAAAAAAAGGAAGAAAGGGAAGAAGAGGTCAAAACGAACGACAAAAAACCTTTGAAAAAGTGACAAAAAACTTCAAAGAGAAAAAGACAGTAGAAAAAGGGAGGAAGAAAGGGAAGAAGAGGTCAAAACGAACAACAAAACCTTCAATTCAAGGCGACAAACTTCAAAAACAGCGACAAAAACTTTGAAAAAAGTGACAAAAACTTCAAAGAGAAAAAGACAGTAGAAAAAAGGGAGGAAGAAAGGGAAGAAGAGGTTAAAACGAACGACAAAACCTTCAATTCAAGGCAACAAACTTCAAAAACAGCGACAAAAACTTTGAAAAAAGTGACAAAAACTTCGAAGACAAAAAGACAGCAGAAAAAAGGGAGGAAGAAAGGGAAGAAGAGGTCAAAACAAACAACAAAACCTTCAATAAAAAGGCGACAAACTTCAAAAAAAGCAATAAAAACTTTGAAAAAAGTGACAAAAACTTCACAGAGAAAAAGACAGTAGAAAAAAGGGAGGAAGAACGGGAAGAAGAGGTCAAAACGAACAACAAAACCTTCAATTCAAGGCGACAAACTTCAAAAACAGCGACAAAGTGAAAAAAGTGACAAAAACTTCAAAGACAAAAAGACAGTAGAAAAAAGGGAGGAAGAAAGGGAAGAAGAGGTCAAAACAACAACAAAACCTTCAATAAAAAGGCGACAAACTTCAAAAACAGCAACAAAAACTGAAAAAAGTGACAAAAACTTCAAAGAGAAAAAGACAGTAGAAAAAAGGGAGGACGAAAGGAAAGAAGAGGTCAAAACGAACAACAA
>NC_041344.1:253279-270779 GCF_004354835.1 Perca flavescens | reverse complement strand
GGCAGAAGTTACAAAAACGTCACAAATTGACAAAAATGTCATTATGTATTCTTCTTTTGTTTGTTTGGTTTTTCAATGTATATGTTTTCTCGGAAAAAGACACAAAACGTCAGAAAAAGTTACAAAAATGTCGGAAAAAGTGACAAAATCGTCGAAAAAAGCCACAAAAATGTCGGAAAAAGCGAAAAGACTTAGGCAGAAGTTACAAAAACGTCACAAAGTGTCAAAAACGTCAGAAAAAGTGACACAAACGTCAGTAAAAGACACAAAAATGAATTATATTTTTATATTATATATAAAAAATAAATTAAACTAATGAATGTACCCTGACACTTTCACTGCTAAGTTGAATGCAGTATAGAGGTGGATGAATAACGTCTTTGTCATCATGTATTCTTCTTTTGTTCGTTTGTTTTGTCAATGTATATGTTTTCTCGGAAAAAGCCACAAAAATGTCGAAAAAAGTGACAAAAACGTCGGAAAAAGTGACAAAAGCATTGAAAAAATCCACAAAAATGTTGGAAAAAGCCACAAAAACATCGAAAAAAGCCACAAAAATGTCGGAAAAAGCAATAAAAACTTAGGCAGAAGTGACAAAAACATCACAAAGTGCCAAAAATGTCGGAAAAAGCCACAAAAATGTCAGAAAAAGTGACAAAAATGTCGTAAATAGCCACAAAAATGTCAGAAAAAGTGACAAAAATGTCGGAAATAAGGAATTACCGTATAGTAAAGGAGAAGCTCACAGGCAGTTTGGACTTCCATTATCTGTTTAGGTTTAATTACTAATGTTAACTAGCATGTTAGTGATCAATAATTAGCCTGTGCCTATGTTATCTCCTTACATACATACATACCTGAACTTGAGCCTCTGTGCAGTGTTGGGAAAAGTTCACTTTCTACATGAACTATAGTTCAAAGTTCAGTTCACAGATTTTTAAATGAACTAAGTTCAGTTCATAGTTCATACTTCAACATGTTGAACTAAGTTCACAGTTCCCAAAAATGAACTAAGTTCATAGTTATTTTTTTCCATATGTTGCCTCGAGCTATTATTTTTCAAAGTTATTGCCACAGCCCACACAGAACCACAGACAGCAATTATTCAGTCAGTTTATTCATCAGTTTTAACACTGAAAGACTAGCTAAGTTTCCATCCACTTGTCAATCGAATTATCTGAAAAAGTGACACAAAAATGTCGGAAAAAGTGACAAAAATGTTGGAAAAAGCCACAGAAATGTCGGAAAAAGTGACAAAAACATCGGAAAAAGCCACAAAAACTTCGGAAAAAGTGACAAAAAACTTCGGAAAAAGTGACAAAAACGTCGGGAAAAGTGACAACAACGTCAGATATCTATATATATATATATATATATATATATATATCTCTATAGAGATATATATATATATATATCTATAGAGATATATAGATATATAGATATATAGAGATATAGAGATATATATATATATCTATATAGATATATATATATATATATATATATATATATATATATATATATATATATATATATATATATATATATATATATATATATAGATATATATAGATATATATCTATATCTATAGATATAGATATAGATATATATATATATATATATATATATATATATATATATCTATAGATATATATATATAGATATATAGATATATAGATATAGATATATATATAAATAGATATATATATCTCTAGATGATTGAAAAGTGACAAAAAAGTTGAATAACATATATATATATATATATATATATATATATATATATATATATATATATATATATATATATATATATATATATATATATCGTGCCTCCCAGTACAAGCAGCTGTGTAAGAATGGGGGAGACCCAAACAGTGAGAAAGTCTCCGTAGATATATTTGATAGTAAAGAGTGGCGAGCCAGCTGGTGTAAATCCCAGAGATGTGTTCACAGCGATGAGTCAGTGACGGGAGGTTTCTGATCAGACGCCTCCGAGGAGAAGCTCCAGACACGATTAATCAAACACAACCAAGCCTCTCGTGCTGTATAAATCAGCATTAAGAAAGTACGTTTTGTTAAAAAGACTTTAAGGGAGGGGAAACGGGTTGGATCATCTCGTCAGAATGCATAAAAACTAGCCAACAATAGGCCTGTGTCTCACTTCCTAAAATATACAGTACAGGCCTAAAGTTTGGACACACCTTCTCATTCAATGAGTTTCCTTTTTATTTTCATGACTATTTACATTGTAGATTCTCACTGAAGGCATCAAAACTATGAATGAACACATATGGAATTATGTACATAACAAAAAAGTGTGAAATAACTGAAAACATGTCTTATATTTTAGATTCTTCAAAGTAACCACCCTTTGCTTTTTTTGATAACTCTGCAAACCCTTGGTGTTCTCTCAATGAGCTTCATGAGGTAGTCACCTGAAATGGTTTTACCTTCACAGGTGTGCTTTGTCAGGGTTAATTAGTGGAAGTTTTTCCTTTATTAATAAAATAAAGCAAAGGGTGGCTACTTTGAAGAATCTAAAATATAAAACATGTCTTCAGTTATTTCACACTTTTTTGTTAAGTACATAATTCCATATGTGTTCATTCATAGTTTTGATGCCTTCAGTGAGAATCTACAATGTAAATAGTCATGAAAATAAAAAGGAAACGCATTGAATGAGACGGTGTGTCCAAACTTTTGGCCTGTACTGTATATTTTCTGTGCTGAATTAATAGCAGGCAGGTTTTTTGGAAGAGAAAGATTTTCAAAAGAGTGAAGTGAAGGCCCCGGACACATTTTGGCGACAGAAAAAGTGGCACCGCTGGGGGAAAAAAAAAGTCAGAGGGATAATTTAACAAAAAAAAAATAAGAAAAAGATGTGACATTTCATCTGTGCAGATTGAACTCTTGGTGGAGTTAGAAAGTGTAGACGCAGAGTAGTGTGACGAGGAAGAAGAGGAACGAATGATCCGACGGCAGAAAGGACCAAAAGCAGAAGCGAGAGTGTGAGAGAAGAAGGAGGGAGACTTTGATGCTCGATGAGAACTGAAGGAACCAACCCAGCCTCACGGCAGTTCGTGAAACGGTCTCGTAATTGAATCTATTGTTTTCGAGGACACGGCAGGGCTGTGCAATTAACTGAATTTCGATTTCAATTTCGGCTCCCAACGATCACCAAAATAGTACAATTGTTCTGTTTTGCAAGAACAAAATCTTATTTTGTCTTGTGTTCTGAATCACATCCGCACGCGCTGTATTCACTTACTGTTTAATAGCTTAATGGGGGTGCATAGGTGTACTGCTCCAAAACCAGCATGAAAAAAACATAGCAGTGTTCCCTCAGCATTTAGTTCTGTTGTTAAGCTCTATGTAAATGAGCAGGCACGTTAAATCACCTGTTTCACCTAACGTTACTATTCTTCTTTTGTTTGTTTGTTTTGTCGATGTAAGAAGTAAAAGACACAAAAACGTCAGAAAAAGACATAAAAACGTCGGAAAAAGCCACAAAAATGTCAGAAAAAGACACAAAAACGTCAGAGAAAGCCACAAAAACGTCGGATAAAGCCACAAAAACATCAGAAAAAGCCACAAAAACGTCAGAAAAAGCCACAAAAATGTCTAGAGGTGGATGAATAACGTCTTTGTCATCATGTATTCTTCTTTTGTTAGTTTGTTTTGTCAATGTATATGTTTTCTTCTTGATAAACACACATGTATATTATGCTTGAGTAAATAACCCCCCTTTAACAAAACTGCTTAAACTAATAACATTAATATTGAAATAAATCTGCAGGAGAGTCCCACACACACACACACACACACACACACACACACACACACACACACACACACACACACACACACACACAGATTAGATCTAGATTATCTATTTTATCATTTAGGAGCAATGTACATGCAATGGCTTTTAGGGTACCTTTCATGAATAAAGTAATGCTAGTCTGAGTTACTGTACGTTGTGAGTGAACGTATTCAACCCTTGGAGCTGCAGCAGATCGGAGTGTGTGAGTGTGTGAGTGTGAGAGTGTGTGTGAGTGTGTGAGCCGTAATGTCTCGTTAACTGTGGAGGCAAAAAAAAGACGACTGATGCCCTAAAGTTGTGTCCCTCTCTGATCGCGCTGTTGTTGATAAAGCCGCCATCTGTTACCTCCAAATGCTGCTGCTCTACTCTCAATGTCAGCGGATATCAAACTGGCGCATTAAACACATCGTGAAAGGTAGTGTTAGTTTTGTCACCTATTTTTTATTTAGTCTTAGTCTCAGTCTTGTGCCAAAAAAATTTTAGTTAGTCAAGGTTTTGTCGACTAAAAGTCTCGTCATTTTAGTCTAGTTTTAGTCAAAAGAGAACTCAAGGTACATTACAGGCCAAAAGTTTGGACACACCTTCTCATTCAATGCGTTTCCTTTTTATTTTCATGACTATTTACATTGTAGATTCTCACTGAAGGCATCAAAACTATGAATGAACACATATGGAATTATGTACTTAACAAAAAAGTGTGAAATAACTGAAAACATGTCTTATATTTTAGATTCTTCAAAGTAGCCACCCTTTGCTTTTTTATTAATAAGGGAAATAATTCCACTAATTAACCCTGACAAAGCACACCTGTGAAGGTAAAACCATTTCAGGTGACTACCTCATGAAGCTCATTGAGAGAACACCAAGGGTTTGCAGAGTTATCAAAAAAATACACAGAAAATACAAAAATACATACTACTCTCTACTGCTGTCTCTCTACATACTACTCTCTACTGCTGTCTCTCTACATACTACTCTCTACTGCTGTCTCTCTACATACTACTCTCTACTGCTGTCTCTCTACATACTACTCTTTACATACTACTCTCTACTGTTGTCTTTCTACATACTACTCTCTACATACTACTCTCTACTGCAGTCTCTCTACATACTACTCTCTACTGTTGTCTCTCTACATACTACTCTCTACTGCTGTCTCTCTACATACTACTCTCTACTGCTGTCTCTCTACATACTACTCTCTACTGCTGTCTCTCTACATACTACTCTCTACTGCTGTCTCTCTACATACTACTCTCTACTGCTGTCTCTCTACATACTACTCTCTACATACTACTCTCTACTGCTGTCTCTCTACATACTACTCTCTACTGTTGTCTCTCTACATACTACTCTCTACTGTTGTCTTTCTACATACTACTCTCTACATACTACTCTCTACTGCTGTCTCTCTACATACTACTCTCTACATACTACTCTCTACTGTTGTCTCTCTACATACTACTCTCTACTGCTGTCTCTCTACATACTCTCTCTACTGTTGTCTCTCTACATACTACTCTCTACATACTACTCTCTACTGCTGTCTCTCTACATACTACTCTCTACTACTGTCTCTCTACATACTACTCTCTACATACTACTCTCTACTGCTGTCTCTCTACATACTACTCTCTACTGTTGTCTCTCTACATACTACTCTCTACTGTTGTCTTTCTACATACTACTCTCTACATACTACTCTCTACTGCTGTCCCTCTACATACTACTCTCTACTGCTGTCTCTCTACATACTACTCTCTACATACTACTCTCTACTGCTGTCTCTCTACATACTACTCTCTCCTGCTGTCTCTCTACATACTACTCTCTACATACTACTCTACTGCTGTCTCTCTACATACTACTCTCTACTGTTGTCTCTCTACATACTACTCTCTACTGTTGTCTTTCTACATACTACTCTCTACATACTACTCTCTACTGCTGTCTCTCTACATACTACTCTCTACTGTTGTCTCTCTACATACTACTCTCTACTGCTGTCTCTCTACATACTACTCTCTACTGCTGTCTCTCTACATACTACTCTCTACTGTCTCTCTACATACTACTCTCTACTGTCGTCTCTCTACACACTACTCTCTACTGCTGTCTCTACATACTACTCTCTACATACTACTCTCTACTGCTGTCTCTCTACATACTACTCTCTACTGTTGTCTCTCTACATACTACTCTCTACTGTTGTCTTTCTACATACTACTCTCTACATACTACTCTCTACTGCTGTCTCTCTACATACTACTCTCTACATACTACTCTCTACTGCTGTCTCTCTACATACTACTCTCTACTGCTGTCTCTCTACATACTACTCTCTCCTGCTGTCTCTCTACATACTACTCTCTACATCTCTCTACTGCTGTCTCTCTACATACTACTCTCTACTGCTGTCTCTCTACATACTACTCTCTACTGCTGTCTCTCTACATACTACTCTCTACTGCTGTCTCTCTACATACTACTCTCTACTGTTGTCTCTCTACATACTACTCTCTACATACTACTCTCTACTGCTGTCTCTCTACATACTACTCTCTACATACTACTGTCTCTCTACATACTACTCTCTACATACTACTCTCTACTGCTGTCTCTCTACATACTACTCTCTACTGTTGTCTCTCTACATACTACTCTCTACTGTTGTCTTTCTACATACTACTCTCTACATACTACTCTCTACTGCTGTCCCTCTCTACATGCTGTCTCTCTACATCTCTCTCTACATACTACTCTCTACTGCTGTCTCATACTCTCTCTACTGCTGTCTCTCTACATACTACTCTCTCCTGCTGTCTCTCTACATACTACTCTCTACATACTGCTGTCTCTCTACATACTACTCTCTACTGTTGTCTCTACATACTACTCTCTACTGCTGTCTCTCTACATACTACTCTCTACTGTTGTCTCTCTACATACTACTCTCTACTGTTGTCTCTCTACATACTACTCTCTACTACTCTCTACTGTCTCTCTACATACTACTCTCTACATACTACTGTCTCTCTACATACTACTCTCTACATACTACTCTCTACTGCTGTCTCTCTACATACTACTCTCTACTGCTGTCTCTCTACATACTACTCTCTACTGTTGTCTTTCTACATACTACTCTCTACATACTACTCTCTACTGCTGTCCTCTCTACTACTCTACTGCTGCTCTCTCTACATACTACTACTCTCTCTACTACTCTCTACTGTCTCTCTACATACTACTCTCATACACTCTCTCTACTCTACTGCTGTCTCTCTACATACTACTCTCTACTGTTGTCTCTCTACATACTACTCTCTACTGTTGTCTTTCTACATACTACTCTCTACTCTCTACTACTCTCTATGCTGTCTCTCTACATACTCTCTGCTGTCCCTCTACATACTACTCTCTACTGCTGTCTCTCTACATACTACTCTCTACTGCTCTCTCTACATACTACTCTCTACTGCTGTCTCTCTACATACTACTCTCTACTGCTGTCTCTCTACATACTACTCTCTACTGCTGTCTGTCTACATACTACTCTGCCGTCTCTCACATACTACTTTCTACTGCTGTCTCTCCACATACTACTCTCTACTGCTGTCTCTACATACTCTCTCTACTGCTGTCTCTCTACTGCTGTCTCTCTACATACTACTCTCTACTGCTGTCTCTCTACATACTACTCTCTACCGCTGTCTCTCTACATACTACTCTCTACTGCTGTCTCTCTACATACTACTCTCTACTGCTGTCTCTCTACTGCTGTCTCTCTACATACTACTCTCTACTGCTGTCTCTCTACATACTACTCTCTACTGCTGTCTGTCTACATACTACTCTCTACTGCTGTCTCTCTACATACTACTTCAAGTCTTGACCGCCACATACAGGAAGTTGTTCCTCTTACATCTCGCTTTATTTATGTGTTTATTTATTTATGCATTTTTTTCGAGGATCCACAGACCGAGCGACTGTATTTTATTTATTTCTTTAACGATGTTGGGAGCGAGAACGGGCTGCAGGTTCTGTGAGCGCGCTGATGGGATCTCTCCACACCCGCTGGTGGACATATCGACTACGTGGGAGAGAATGACTCACCCTACCAGTCCACACACACACACACACACACACACACACACACACACACACACACACCTCCTCCACAGGTGTGTGTGTGTGTGTGTGTGTGTGTGTGTGTGTGTGTGTGGGCAGGCAGATTGCTGCCTTCTCGCCTTTCTCTCTCTCGCTGTAGTATGAAAGCGAAGCCTCGCTGCTGAACTTCACCACCACACTACGTTAATCCACTCGTTGTAGTAGGAGATGTCCTACTGGGTGATTCACGTGTTTTCGCCTGTGTGTGTGTGTGTGTGTGTGTGATTCCTTGCAAGGTCTAACTTTTTAGATTGTCTCCCTCCCTCCCTCCTTCCCCTCTCTCAATGCTGCGAAAACGTTGCGAGGTTGTGGGTGTCGAGAAATGTGTCATGTGCAATGTGTGCTCAGATCCTCTGTTGTTCTGACACCACATCCTGACTCTGTTCCATCCAAATAAAGTCGGAAAAAAGGCGAGAAAAACGTAGCAACAAGAAATGTAGACAAAAAAAAATTTTGGCCCGACTAGTTGTGCACCACACAAAAAAAAACAAATATCAGGAAACTGTTACTGTGACATGACATGGTGCTTTTTGGATGCTTTTATATAGACCTTAGTGGTCCCTAATACTGTATCTGAAGTCTCTTTTATATAGACCTTAGTGGTCCCCTAATACTGTATCTGAAGTCTCTTTTATATAGACCTTAGTGGTCCCCTAATACTGTATCTGAAGTCTCTTTTATATAGACCTTAGTGGTCCCCTAATACTGTATCTGAAGTCTCTTTTATATAGACCTTAGTGGTCCCCTAATACTGTATCTGAAGTCTCTTTTATATAGACCTTAGTGGTCCCCTAATACTGTATCTGAAGTCTCTTTTATATAGACCTTAGTGGTCCCCTAATACTGTATCTGAAGTCTCTTTTATATAGACCTTAGTGGTCCCCTAATACTGTATCTGAAGTCTCTTTTATATATAGACCTTAGTGGTCCCCTAATACTGTATCTGAAGTCTCTTTTATATAGACCTTAGTGGTCCCCTAATACTGTATCTGAAGTCTCTTTTATATAGGCCTTAGTGGTCCCCTAATACTGTATCTGAAGTCTCTTTTATATAGACCTTAGTGGTCCCCTAATACTGTATCTGAATCACTTTTCCTTTTGCAAGTTCCCACTATTTCATCGCATAAAATTGCATAAATATCCCGCATATTCCATCACATTTCTTTAAGAAAACGTGCCGCATAATCAAGGATTTTTGTCCTGCAACAATCACAAAAAAAAGCATTTTTCTGGAAGGATACATATACAGTATACATACAGTATATGTGATGCATATAGCTGCTGTAATAAGTAAGGTGGATAAGCGCTGCCACATAATTGAGGCCCTGATGAAGTCAAGTGTTTTTCTGAGTATTGAGTGTTGGACCTGAATCCACCTCAAATTGCCTTCCTCCTTTCTCCTCCCTCCTTTCTCCTCCCCTCTCCTCCCCTCCAACACATTTATTCAATTTTATTAAGTGCCACTCAAGAGATATTCCTTAAAAAAAAACAATAAAACATTTTCAAATAGATTTTTTTTTGTGTTTCCGCGAGTAAAAGGTAAAAAGGTGCAAAAATGTCCATGTTTTTAAGAGCTGAAGTAACAGCAGAGTTTGTTTTTTTTCAAAGGTAACTCATCCAATTACAGTGGAAGATAATGGGGGTTGCTTTCTGTGTTCATAATGGGAGACGGGGAGAAAGGGAGGAACGATCAACCGTGTGCTAACAATCAACAAACGGCAGCGGAAATCTTTGTCAGAAAAGAGTTGAAGTTAAAAAAAGCTTAGAAATTGGCAGATTAATGTTTAGAAAATGACGAAAGAAGTGTTAGAAGTGACTTTTCACGAGCGGCATTTGGTTTCCAGAGGAAGGGGGGGTTTTGGTCTTTAGTCAACTCAGATCTCTTTAGTCCATTAGTCACGTTCGATGCTTTTTTTCACGCTGAATGACTTATTTTCCAAGAAATGTACAAGCACATCTCTGGTAAACACAAGAATTAAAGGGTTGACATTTTACCTTGATACTTTCATTAAGGCAGTTATTTGTTGTATTACACATTTTCTGAAACGCTGTGTTTAAAAATGCAAAAGGAGGCCATTATCTTATTCGATATATGCATCCTTTTAGCACGACTCTTTGCGGAGAAACTCAGATTTACAGATCTGTCGATTTAAATCAACTAATCGATCAGTCGATATGATTGAATGAGGGCTAGTCGACTCAGAAGTTCTTCAATCGAGAACAGCCCTTTGTTCCACTTTTTTAAAACACTTTTTTCAACGTTTTTATCGCATTTTTTTTTACCCCCCAGCTGTCTTCATCATCAGTCTAAAAACCTGAACACGACAAATGTCGAGGACGACATATAGACGTATAGATTTAGAAGTTTTCGGTGCTTTTTCTGACATTTGTGACGCCTTTTTTAGACTTTTTTTCTTTTCTTTTTTTACATTTTTGGCGCTTTTAAAGATGTTTTTGTTGCATTTTTCAACACTTTCTTTAACGTTTTTTGGTGCTTTTATCGTAATTTCTTTCCACTTTTTTAAAAACCCTTTTTTCAACGTTTTTATCGCCTTGTTTTTACCCCCCAGCTGTCTTCATCATCAGTCTAAAAACCTGAACACGACAAATGTCGAGGACGACATATAGACGTATAGATTTTGAAGTTTTTGGTGTTTTTTTCGACATTTGTGGCGCCTTTTTTGGACATTATTTTTGTTTTTTTTGCCGCTTTTAAAGACATTTTTGTTGTTTTTCGACACTTTCTTTAGCATATTTTTGTGGACGTTTTTTGGCGCTTTTATCAACATTTGTGACACATTTTTTTGACATTATTTTTGTTTTATTTCGTGCTTTTAAAGACGTTTTTGTTGCGTTTTTCGACACTTTCTCTAACGTATTTTGTTTAACGTTTTTTGCGCTTTTATCGTCATTTCTTTCCACTTTTTTCAACCCTTTTTTCGATGTTTTATCGCTTTTTTTTTACCTCCAGCTGTCTTCATCATCAGTCTAAAAACCTGAACACGACAAATGTCGAGGACGACATGTAGACGTTTAGATTTTGAAGTTTTGGGTGTTTTTTTCAACATTTGTGATGCCTTTTTTGACTTTTTTTTTGCCGTTTTTGTTGCGTTTTTCGACACTTTCTTTAACATATTTTTTGGGACGTTTTTGGCGCTTTTATCGTCATTTTTTTCCACTTTTTTCAACGTTTTTATCGCCTTGTTTTTACCCCCCAGCTGTCTTCATCATCATTGTAAAAACCTGAACACGACAAATGTTGAGGACGACATATAGACGTATAGATTTTGAGGTTTTCGGTGCTTTTTTCGACATTTGTGGCGCCTTTTTTGGAAATTTTGTTGTTTTTTTTGCCGCTTTTAAAGACGTTTTTGTTGCGTTTTTCAACATTTGTGACACCTTTTTTTTGACATTATTTTTGTTTATTTTGTTTTAAAGACGTTTTTGTTGCGCTTTTATCGTCATTTCTTTCCACTTTTTGTTTAACCTTTTTTGATGTTTTATCACTTTTTTTTTTTCACCCTCCATGTTTTATCTTTTTTTTTTTTACATCATCAGTCTAAAAACCTCTAAAAACCTGAACACGACAAATGTCGAGGACGACATATAGATGTATAGATTTAGAAGTTTTCGGTGCTTTTTTGGACATTTGTGGCGCCTTTTTTGGACATTATTTTTGTTTTATTTGGTGCTTTTAAAGACGTTTTTTGTTGCGTTTTTCCACACTTTCTCTTACATATTTTGTTTGACGTTTTTGGTGCTTTTATCGACATTTTTTTCTACTTTTTTCAACCCTTTTTTTCCATGTTTTTATCGCTTTATTTTGTCCGCCAGCTATCTTCATCATCATTCTAAAGTCAGAGAGACTGAGGGGGGGTGGGGAAACGAAATAAAGTTGATGTTATTTTAAAAACCCTAAAAGATAATTGTTGAGGTGTATCTTGCGTTGAGATGAGAACAGGACTGAGTGTATCTCAGCTGTTTGTGTTGCCAGCGAGACGCTGAGAGGTGGTAAAGCTGCCGATTTCTTCTTTCCCTGATACCAAACAGCACTCCCAAGCGAAGGCCAATTTGGAGATAGACTGCTGGGAGAGAAAAAAAATAAAATATCTAAAAATGACTATTCCAAATTTAAAAGGTGGAGCGCTGCCACTGTTAGACAGTTTAGGGAGAGCCGCGGTGTGTAAACCGTTTTAGTTCGCCTCCTGCTGGGATGCAATCTGCTCCGAGCGTCAGTCAAATCACCCTCTCTGTTAGAGGATAAGAAAACACCGCCGACAGCCAAGTCGCTGTACACTCGGTAAACATTACTGTATGAAGGATTCCCCCAAAAACTGCCTTTTACACCATCGAGCTGCAGCTTTTCCTGCTTTATTCCTGAAGCGTTTTTAGAGCTCTTTGGATGCTTTTATATAGACCTTAGTGGTCCCCTAATACTGTATCTGAAGTCTCTTTTATATAGACCTTAGTGGTCCCCTAATACTGTATCTGAAGTCTCTTTTATATAGACCTTAGTGGTCCCCTAATACTGTATCTGAAGTCTCTTTTATATAGACCTTAGTGGTCCCCTAATACTGTATCTGAAGTCTCTTTTATATAGACCTTAGTGGTCCCCTAATACTGTATCTGAAGACTTTTATATAGACCTTAGTGGTCCCCTAATACTGTATCTGAAGTCTCTTTTATATAGACCTTAGTGGTCCCCTAATACTGTATCTGAAGACTTTTATATAGACCTTAGTGGTCCCCTAATACTGTATCTGAAGTCTCTTTTATATAGGCCTTAGTGGTCCCCTAATACTGTATCTGAAGTCTCTTTTATATAGACCTTAGTGGTCCCCTAATACTGTATCTGAAGTCTCTTTTATATAGGCCTTAGTGGTCCCCTAATACTGTATCTGAAGTCTCTTTTATATAGGCCTTAGTGGTCCCCTAATACTGTATCTGAAGTCTCTTTTATATAGACCTTAGTGGTCCCCTAATACTGTATTAGTTAGTGTGTGTGTGTGTGTGTGTGTGTGTGTGTGTGTGTGTGTGTGTGTGTGTGTGTGTGTGTGTGTGTGTGTGATTCAGGCTTGTGTGTAATATGTATAATAATAACAACAACAGAGTGAAAACATTGTAATTTCTCTGGCGGGATTAATAAAGTAAAAATTGTCATTATTATAAATAGTCTTTTAAATATGGCCGGGCATTAGATTAGAGCTCTTTTTATTTTCTCACCACATGATTTGGAGGCCTCTTCGTCTCTTTATGTCCATGTTGATTAATCCAGAACGGAGTTAGAAGCACAATCTGCTTCGTGTCTGCTTTACTGAGCACAGAAGGGCTTTATGTCCCCACGTATTTCATTTCCTGCTGTTCTTTTATTCCCCTTTTTCTGCCTTTTTATGGTTTAAACTTCCATAACGACTGCAGGAGATAGCAGAAACAACTTCAGGAAAAAGATGGGAGTTCAGAGACTCTGAGGAATAATATATATATATATATATATATATATATATATATATATATATATATATATATATATATATACACACACACACACAGTTCAGAGACTCGGAGGAATTCTACAAACCCTTGGTGTTCTCTCAATGATAGCGCTTATCACAAACTCAAAGTTGCCTAATTACAGGGCTCGTTAATGAGGGTTAAGGGCCCTATCTTGCTAGCCTGGCTTGGGTTTTCTCCAGCCCAATGGCTAATGTACCAGAATCTGGTAGGACCAGGCTAATGTACCAGAGTCTGGTAGGACCAGGCTAGTGTACCAGAGTCTGGTAGGACCAGGCTAATGGACCAGAGTCTGGTAGGACCAGGCTAGTGTACCAGAGTCTGGTAGGACCAGGCTAATGGACCAGAGTCTGGTAGGACCAGGCTAATGTACCAGAGTCTGGTAGGACCAGGCTAGTGTACCAGAGTCTGGTAGGACCAGGCTAGTGTACCAGAGTCTGGTAGGACCAGGCTAGTGTACCAGAGTCTGGTAGGACCAGGCTAATGTACCAGAGTCTGGTAGGACCAGGCTAGTGTACCAGAGTCTGGTAGGACCAGGCTAATGTACCAGAGTCTGGTAGGACCAGGCTAATGTACCAGAGTCTGGTAGGACCAGGCTAGTGTACCAGAGTCTGGTAGGACCAGGCTAGTGTACCAGAGTCTGATAGGACCAGGCTAGTGTACCAGAGTCTGGTAAGACCAGGCTAATGTACCAGAGTCTGGTAGGACCAGGCTAATGTACCAGAGTCTGGTAGGACCAGGCTAATGTACCAGAGTCTGGTAGGACCAGGCTAGTGTACCAGAGTCTGGTAGGACCAGGCTAATGTACCAGAGTCTGGTAGGACCAGGCTAATGTACCAGAGGGAGGGAGGGAGGGAGGGAGGGAGGGAGGGAGGGAGGGAGGGAGGGAGGGATGAGAGTAACAAAGAGTAAGAGGCAAAAAAAAAAGCCAGCGCAGCCATTAAATCTCTCTCTCGTATCAAAAGCAGCTGTACACGATTTCTCTTGTGACCATTCCCACTGTATACGTCTGTTGTTTTCTCTTCTGATGCCAGTTTCTGGTGCGATTTCTCTGTTGTATAACCATGTAAAGATCGGGAGCTCGTTTCGGTTCGACACTGAACAATATCGATGTAGAGAGTGTGGAGGAGTGAGACGCCCATCTGTACAGTATCATCCTGTGACTGATTCCCTTCTTTGTGAGCTTGATTTCTGGGGGTCTATTTCTTGCATTAGTTAGTGCTGCATGAATTTTCCACAAAAAAAAAAAAAAAATCCTTTTTCCTCCAAGGGGACGAAAAACAACAGAACAACAGTCGGACCTCGTTCAAGTATTTGTGTGTGTGTGTGTGTACGCCTGAAGGAGAAATCCACCCTGAACTCCGTTACACAACTGTTGGCAGAGTGCTTCACATGTTTTTTGGATCGAGGCCCAGGATGCATGGACCGTGGAAGTGGAGCCAAAGAAACATCCGGGAGGCTCCACGTCAAATACATTTCTCCCAGAGATGGCTTTTACAGCCCCCTCCAGAAAAACCTGATTATGCGATCGCTGAAGGCATCAAAACTATGAATGAACACATATGGAGTTATGTACTTAACAAAAAAAGTCGCCGCATAAATTGCCGATTTCTGCGCAAAATATGCGGAAGGCTTTGCATGATTTCATTTTGCAAAAAAGTCCCATAATATACAGTACAGGCCAAAAGTTTGGACACACCTTCTCATTCAATGTGTTTCCTTTTTATTTTCATGACTATTTACATTGTAGATTCTCACTGAAGGCATCAAAACTACGAATGAACACATATGGAATTATGTACTTAACAAAAAAGTGTGAAATAACTGAAAACATGTCTTATATTTTAGATTCTTCAAAGTAGCCACCCTTTGCTTTTTTATTAATAAGGGAAATAATTCCACTAATTAACCCTGACAAAGCACACCTGTGAAGGTAAAACCATTTCAGGTGACTACCTCATGAAGCTCATTGAGAGAACACCAAGGGTTTGCAGAGTTATCAACAAAAAGCAAAGGGTGGCTACTTTGAAGAATCTAAAATATAAGACATGTTTTCAGTTATTTCACACTTTTTTGTTAAGTACATAATTCCATATGTGTTCATTCATAGTTTTGATGCCTTCAGTGAGAATCTACAATGTAAATAGTCATGAAAATAAAAAGGAAACACATTGAATGAGAAGGTGTGTCCAAACTTTTGGCCTGTACTGTGTGTATATGTGTATATATGTATATATGTATATATATATATATATATATGTGTATATATATATATATATATATATATATATATATATATATATATATATATATATATATATATATATATATATATATATGATTTCATAATCCCCGCATTTTCGTTGCAAAAAAGTCACATACTATATCTTAACAGAAAGTTGAAAAATGTTGTGTTTACTTCACGCAAGAGCAGCCGTTTTCCCCTGTTGCCATGGGAACGTTATTTTTTTGCAAGTTCCCGCAATTTCATCGCATAAAATTGCATAAATATCCCGCATAATCGAAGAAAATCGCATTTTTTTTAAGAAAACGTGCCGCGTAATTAAGGATTTTTGCCCAACAACAATCACAAAAGGACTGGAAAATGCCCATAGACCCGAACCATACTCAACCCTAGTTGGGGACCAGGCTGCAGGGGACTTGATCCCACATTAGTGAAGTCCAACGCGGATGTTTTGGGTGATGAGGGTCCAGCACGCAGTTGAGTTTAGAGCTCTTCTTCCACACCGAGAACATTTCTTTATGGAGCTGGCTTTGCGCACTGGAGGTTTTTGTCACATTGAAACAGTAAAGGGGGGAACAAAAAAAAACACACAAACTTGCTGACACAAAGTTGGACGCACACTGTTGTCTAAAATATCAAAGAGAGACACACTACACTTAGCTTTCCTTTTTCATTGGAACTAAAAAAAGATGTCTGGCATCTTTTTAAAAGTCGAACGTGTGAAGCCGATGGTTTGTTAGCTGTTGAGTATTGTCGAATTGTCAGGGAAAACTTTGAGGTTATTGGGTTTTGAAAAAGTTGGCTTTCAGGATTGTTTTTTTTTGGCCTGTGGGGGAGAAATCCTTCCCTTTTTTTAAGTAAACACACATGAGTTCATGCAGTCGTCACTGCTGTTTGATGCATTTGAACTCAAGTTAATCCCTAATAAACGCTTAAAAAAAAAAAGTGTCAGAAGTGAATTTAATAACGAAATAGCCCGACAAACAATGTATAACTTTGCGGTGAGACCTGCTGTCGAGTCTCCCATGTGTTTCTATGTAGTTTGCTCAAACCAATCAGTGCGTAGCTCATTCTGAATATTCATGAGCATACCATATTTGGAAGAAAAGCTCTTGTTCCAAATAGAGCCATATTCACAGAGTAGTTAAGGGGCTAATAAAATAGCATTCGGGCAATTTTCAGCCCAACGAATGTTACATACCCCATTAGGAGACCTTAAGGAACAGTGTAAAATACCCAAAATAATCATTCTATCACCCCTTTCAAAATCGTTGTTGGCCTGTGGGGGAGAAATGCTTCTCTTTTAAGTAAACGCACAGAGTTCATTTTTATTTATTTTTTTTATTTAACCTTTATTTAACCAGGTTAGTCTCATTGAGATATTAAATCTCTTTTTCAAGAGAGACCCGGCCAAGATAGCAGAACAAGTTAGTTACATAAAACAACAATTTGCAATCACAAAAGAGGCAAAGACATCTCAAGTGCATTTCAATTAAATAAAAGTACAATTAGTTAAAACATTTACACGTGTGGACGGACTCATGTTCTGTGGTTCTATGAGTTCATGCAGTCGTCACTGCTGTTTGATGCATTTGAACTCAACATAATCCCTAATAAACGCCACAAACGGATGCTTCCTAACAGCGCCTAACAAGGAATCCGTATGATCTCGTTTTTCTGTGTTCTTCCAAGTTCTCCTTCTACATTTGTAGCAGCGAGGGGGGGGGGGGGGGGGGGGGAGTCGTACGGAGCC